>NW_026610822.1:0-162392 GCF_029499605.1 Hyla sarda | reverse complement strand
GGCCGAACGGAAGGAGATATTTGCTCAAAACTTGCTGTGCTGGTGCAGACAGTGGCACCCGACATGTCTGCGTTGTCGTTTTCACCCGGGCACTCTTTGGGCGGGCGCAGCACGCAGAAACACCTAGATTGCAGATAAGCGCCTTTTCCCATTGACCGCGACGAACAGAGAGGATGCACAAGCTTCTTGCCATTGCGGCCGAATGGAAGGAGATATTTGCTCAAAAATTGCTGTGCTGGTGCAGACAGGGGCACCCGACATGCCTGCGTTGTCGTTTTCACCCGGGCACTCTTTGGGCGGGCGCAGCACGCAGAAACACCTAGATTGCAGATAAGCGCCTTTTCCCATTGACCGCGACGAACAGACAAGATGCACAAGCTTCTTGCCATTGCGGCCGAACGGAAGGAGATATTTGCTCAAAACTTGCTGTGCTGGTGCAGACAGTGGCACCCGACATGCCTGCGTTGTCGTTTTCACCCAGGCACTCTTTGGGCGGGCGCAGCACGCAGAAACACCTAGATTGCAGATAAGCGCCTTTTCCCATTGACCGCGACGAACAGACAAGATGCACAAGCTTCTTGCCATTGCGGCCGAACGGAAGGAGATATTTGCTCAAAACTTGCTGTGCTGGTGCAGACAGTGGCACCCGACATGCCTGCGTTGTCGTTTTCACCCGGGCACTCTTTGGGCGGGCGCAGCACGCAGAAACACCTAGATTGCAGATAAGCGCCTTTTCCCATTGACCGCGACGAACAGAGAGGATGCACAAGCTTCTTGCCATTGCGGCCGAATGGAAGGAGATATTTGCTCAAAAATTGCTGTGCTGGTGCAGACAGTGGCACCCGACATGCCTGCGTTGTCGTTTTCACCCGGGCACTCTTTGGGCGGGCGCAGCACGCAGAAACACCTAGATTGCAGATAAGCGCCTTTTCCCATTGACCGCGACGAACAGAGAGGATGCACAAGCTTCTTACCATTGAGGCCGAACGGAAGGAGATATTTGCTCAAAACTTGCTGTGCTGGTGCAGACAGTGGCACCCGACATGCCTGCGTTGTCGTTTTCACCCGAGCACTCTTTGGGCGGGCGCAGCACGCAGAAACACCTAGATTGCAGATAAGCGCCTTTTCTCATTGACCGCGACGAACAGAGAAGATGCACAAGCTTCTTACCATTGAGGCCGAACGGAAGGAGATATTTGCTCAAAACTTGCTGTGCTGGTGCAGACAGTGGCACCCGACATGCCTGCGTTGTCGTTTTCACCCGGGCACTCTTTGGGCGGGCGCAGCACGCAGAAACACCTAGATTGCAGATAAGCGCCTTTTCCCATTGACCGCGACGAACAGACAAGATGCACAAGCTTCTTGCCATTGCGGCCGAACGGAAGGAGATATTTGCTCAAAACTTGCTGTGCTGGTGCAGACAGTGGCACCCGACATGCCTGCGTTGTCGTTTTCACCCGGGCACTCTTTGGGCGGGCGCAGCACGCAGAAACACCTAGATTGCAGATAAGCGCCTTTTCCCATTGACCGCGACGAACAGACAAGATGCACAAGCTTCTTGCCATTGCGGCCGAACGGAAGGAGATATTTGCTCAAAACTTGCTGTGCTGGTGCAGACAGTGGCACCCGACATGCCTGCGTTGTCGTTTTCACCCGGGCACTCTTTGGGCGGGCGCAGCACGCAGAAACACCTAGATTGCAGATAAGCGCCTTTTCCCATTGACCGCGACGAACAGAGAGGATGCACAAGCTTCTTGCCATTGCGGCCGAACGGAAGGAGATATTTGCTCAAAACTTGCTGTGCTGGTGCAGACAGTGGCACCCGACATGCCTGCGTTGTCGTTTTCACCCGGGCACTCTTTGGGCGGGCGCAGCACGCAGAAACACCTAGATTGCAGATAAGCGCCTTTTCCCATTGACCGCGACGAACAGAGAAGATGCACAAGCTTCTTGCCATTGCGGCCGAACGGAAGGAGATATTTGCTCAAAACTTGCTGTGCTGGTGCAGACAGTGGCACCCGACATGTCTGCGTTGTCGTTTTCACCCGGGCACTCTTTGGGCGGGCGCAGCACGCAGAAACACCTAGATTGCAGATAAGCGCCTTTTCCCATTGACCGCGACGAACAGAGAGGATGCACAAGCTTCTTGCCATTGCGGCCGAATGGAAGGAGATATTTGCTCAAAAATTGCTGTGCTGGTGCAGACAGGGGCACCCGACATGCCTGCGTTGTCGTTTTCACCCGGGCACTCTTTGGGCGGGCGCAGCACGCAGAAACACCTAGATTGCAGATAAGCGCCTTTTCCCATTGACCGCGACGAACAGACAAGATGCACAAGCTTCTTGCCATTGCGGCCGAACGGAAGGAGATATTTGCTCAAAACTTGCTGTGCTGGTGCAGACAGTGGCACCCGACATGCCTGCGTTGTCGTTTTCACCCAGGCACTCTTTGGGCGGGCGCAGCACGCAGAAACACCTAGATTGCAGATAAGCGCCTTTTCCCATTGACCGCGACGAACAGACAAGATGCACAAGCTTCTTGCCATTGCGGCCGAACGGAAGGAGATATTTGCTCAAAACTTGCTGTGCTGGTGCAGACAGTGGCACCCGACATGCCTGCGTTGTCGTTTTCACCCGGGCACTCTTTGGGCGGGCGCAGCACGCAGAAACACCTAGATTGCAGATAAGCGCCTTTTCCCATTGACCGCGACGAACAGAGAGGATGCACAAGCTTCTTGCCATTGCGGCCGAATGGAAGGAGATATTTGCTCAAAAATTGCTGTGCTGGTGCAGACAGTGGCACCCGACATGCCTGCGTTGTCGTTTTCACCCGGGCACTCTTTGGGCGGGCGCAGCACGCAGAAACACCTAGATTGCAGATAAGCGCCTTTTCCCATTGACCGCGACGAACAGAGAGGATGCACAAGCTTCTTACCATTGAGGCCGAACGGAAGGAGATATTTGCTCAAAACTTGCTGTGCTGGTGCAGACAGTGGCACCCGACATGCCTGCGTTGTCGTTTTCACCCGAGCACTCTTTGGGCGGGCGCAGCACGCAGAAACACCTAGATTGCAGATAAGCGCCTTTTCTCATTGACCGCGACGAACAGAGAAGATGCACAAGCTTCTTACCATTGAGGCCGAACGGAAGGAGATATTTGCTCAAAACTTGCTGTGCTGGTGCAGACAGTGGCACCCGACATGCCTGCGTTGTCGTTTTCACCCGGGCACTCTTTGGGCGGGCGCAGCACGCAGAAACACCTAGATTGCAGATAAGCGCCTTTTCCCATTGACCGCGACGAACAGAGAGGATGCACAAGCTTCTTGCCATTGCGGCCGAACGGAAGGAGATATTTGCTCAAAACTTGCTGTGCTGGTGCAGACAGTGGCACCCGACATGCCTGCGTTGTCGTTTTCACCCGAGCACTCTTTGGGCGGGCGCAGCACGCAGAAACACCTAGATTGCAGATAAGCGCCTTTTCTCATTGACCGCGACGAACAGAGAAGATGCACAAGCTTCTTACCATTGAGGCCGAACGGAAGGAGATATTTGCTCAAAACTTGCTGTGCTGGTGCAGACAGTGGCACCCGACATGCCTGCGTTGTCGTTTTCACCCGGGCACTCTTTGGGCGGGCGCAGCACGCAGAAACACCTAGATTGCAGATAAGCGCCTTTTCCCATTGACCGCGACGAACAGAGAGGATGCACAAGCTTCTTGCCATTGCGGCCGAATGGAAGGAGATATTTGCTCAAAAATTGCTGTGCTGGTGCAGACAGGGGCACCCGACATGCCTGCGTTGTCGTTTTCACCCGGGCACTCTTTGGGCGGGCGCAGCACGCAGAAACACCTAGATTGCAGATAAGCGCCTTTTCCCATTGACCGCGACGAACAGACAAGATGTACAAGCTTCTTGCCATTGCGGCCGAACGGAAGGAGATATTTGCTCAAAACTTGCTGTGCTGGTGCAGACAGTGGCACCCGACATGCCTGCGTTGTCGTTTTCACCCGGGCACTCTTTGGGCGGGCGCAGCACGCAGAAACACCTAGATTGCAGATAAGCACCTTTTCCCATTGACCGCGACGAACAGAGAGGATGCACAAGCTTCTTGCCATTGCGGCCGAATGGAAGGAGATATTTGCTCAAAAATTGCTGTGCTGGTGCAGACAGTGGCACCCGACATGCCTGCGTTGTCGTTTTCACCCGGGCACTCTTTGGGCGGGCGCAGCACGCAGAAACACCTAGATTGCAGATAAGCGCCTTTTCCCATTGACCGCGACGAACAGACAAGATGCACAAGCTTCTTGCCATTGCGGCCGAATGGAAGGAGATATTTGCTCAAAACTTGCTGTGCTGGTGCAGACAGTGGCACCCGACATGCCTACGTTGTCGTTTTCACCCGGGCACTCTTTGGGCGGGCGCAGCACGCAGAAACACCTAGATTGCAGATAAGCGCCTTTTCCCATTGACCGCGACGAACAGAGAGGATGCACAAGCTTCTTGCCATTGCGGCCGAACGGAAGGAGATATTTGCTCAAAACTTGCTGTGCTGGTGCAGACAGTGGCACCCGACATGCCTGCGTTGTCGATTTAACCCGGGCACTCTTTGGGCGGGCGCAGCACGCAGAAACACCTAGATTGCAGATAAGCGCCTTTTCCCATTGACCGCGACGAACAGAGAAGATGCACAAGCTTCTTACCATTGAGGCCGAACGGAAGGAGATATTTGCTCAAAACTTGCTGTGCTGGTGCAGACAGTGGCACCCGACATGCCTGCGTTGTCGTTTTCACCCGGGCACTCTTTGGGCGGGCGCAGCACGCAGAAACACCTAGATTGCAGATAAGCGCCTTTTCTCATTGACCGCGACGAACAGAGAAGATGCACAAGCTTCTTACGATTGAGGCCGAACGGAAGGAGATATTTGCTCAAAACTTGCTGTGCTGGTGCAGACAGTGGCACCCGACATGCCTGCGTTGTCGATTTAACCCGGGCACTCTTTGGGCGGGCGCAGCACGCAGAAACACCTAGATTGCAGATAAGCGCCTTTTCCCATTGACCGCGACGAACAGAGAAGATGCACAAGCTTCTTGCCATTGCGGCCGAACGGAAGGAGATATTTGCTCAAAACTTGCTGTGCTGGTGCAGACAGTGGCACCCGACATGCCTGCGTTGTCGTTTTCACCCGGGCACTCTTTGGGCGGGCGCAGCACGCAGAAACACCTAGATTGCAGATAAGCGCCTTTTCCCATTGACCGCGACGAACAGACAAGATGCACAAGCTTCTTGCCATTGCGGCCGAACGGAAGGAGATATTTGCTCAAAACTTGCTGTGCTGGTGCAGACAGTGGCACCCGACATGCCTGCGTTGTCATTTTCACCCGGGCACTCTTTGGGCGGGCGCAGCACGCAGAAACACCTAGATTGCAGATAAGCGCCTTTTCCCATTGACCGCGACGAACAGAGAGGATGCACAAGCTTCTTGCCATTGCGGCCGAACGGAAGGAGATATTTGCTCAAAACTTGCTGTGCTGGTGCAGACAGTGGCACCCGACATGCCTGCGTTGTCGTTTTCACCCGGGCACTCTTTGGGCGGGCGCAGCACGCAGAAACACCTAGATTGCAGATAAGCGCCTTTTCCCATTGACCGCGACGAACAGACAAGATGCACAAGCTTCTTGCCATTGCGGCCGAACGGAAGGAGATATTTGCTCAAAACTTGCTGTGCTGGTGCAGACAGTGGCACCCGACATGCATGCGTTGTCGTTTTCACCCGAGCACTCTTTGGGCGGGCGCAGCACGCAGAAACACCTAGATTGCAGATAAGCGCCTTTTCTCATTGACCGCGACGAACAGAGAAGATGCACAAGCTTCTTACCATTGAGGCCGAACGGAAGGAGATATTTGCTCAAAACTTGCTGTGCTGGTGCAGACAGTGGCACCCGACATGCCTGCGTTGTCGTTTTCACCCGGGCACTCTTTGGGCGGGCGCAGCACGCAGAAACACCTAGATTGCAGATAAGCGCCTTTTCCCATTGACCGCGACGAACAGAGAGGATGCACAAGCTTCTTGCCATTGCGGCCGAATGGAAGGAGATATTTGCTCAAAAATTGCTGTGCTGGTGCAGACAGGGGCACCCGACATGCCTGCGTTGTCGTTTTCACCCGGGCACTCTTTGGGCGGGCGCAGCACGCAGAAACACCTAGATTGCAGATAAGCGCCTTTTCCCATTGACCGCGACGAACAGAGAAGATGCACAAGCTTCTTGCCATTGCGGCCGAACGGAATTAGATATTTGCTCAAAACTTGCTGTGCTGGTGCAGACAGTGGCACCCGACATGCCTGCGTTGTCGTTTTCACCCGGGCACTCTTTGGGCGGGCGCAGCACGCAGAAACACCTAGATTGCAGATAAGCGCCTTTTCCCATTGACCGCGACGAACAGAGAAGATGCACAAGCTTCTTGCCATTGCGGCCGAACGGAAGGAGATATTTGCTCAAAACTTGCTGTGCTGGTGCAGACAGTGGCACCCGACATGCCTGCGTTGTCGTTTTCACCCGGGCACTCTTTGGGCGGGCGCAGCACGCAGAAACACCTAGATTGCAGATAAGCGCCTTTTCCCATTGACCGCGACGAACAGAGAGGATGCACAAGCTTCTTGCCATTGCGGCCGAATGGAAGGAGATATTTGCTCAAAAATTGCTGTGCTGGTGCAGACAGGGGCACCCGACATGCCTGCGTTGTCGTTTTCACCCGGGCACTCTTTGGGCGGGCGCAGCACGCAGAAACACCTAGATTGCAGATAAGCGCCTTTTCCCATTGACCGCGACGAACAGAGAGGATGCACAAGCTTCTTGCCATTGCGGCCGAACGGAAGGAGATATTTGCTCAAAACTTGCTGTGCTGGTGCAGACAGTGGCACCCGACATGCCTGCGTTGTCGTTTTCACCCGGGCACTCTTTGGGCGGGCGCAGCACGCAGAAACACCTAGATTGCAGATAAGCGCCTTTTCCCATTGACCGCGACGAACAGAGAAGATGCACAAGCTTCTTGCCATTGCGGCCGAACTGAAGGAGATATTTGCTCAAAACTTGCTGTGCTGGTGCAGACAGTGGCACCCGACATGCCTGCGTTGTCGTTTTCACCCGGGCACTCTTTGGGCGGGCGCAGCACGCAGAAACACCTAGATTGCAGATAAGCGCCTTTTCCCATTGACCGCGACGAACAGACAAGATGCACAAGCTTCTTGCCATTGCGGCCGAACGGAATTAGATATTTGCTCAAAACTTGCTGTGCTGGTGCAGACAGTGGCACCCGACATGCCTGCGTTGTCGTTTTCACCCGGGCACTCTTTGGGCGGGCGCAGCACGCAGAAACACCTAGATTGCAGATAAGCGCCTTTTCCCATTGACCGCGACGAACAGACAAGATGCACAAGCTTCTTGCCATTGCGGCCGAATGGAAGGAGATATTTGCTCAAAAATTGCTGTGCTGGTGCAGACAGGGGCACCCGACATGCCTGCGTTGTCGTTTTCACCCGGGCACTCTTTGGGCGGGCGCAGCACGCAGAAACACCTAGATTGCAGATAAGCGCCTTTTCCCATTGACCGCGACGAACAGAGAAGATGCACAAGCTTCTTGCCATTGCGGCCGAACGGAAGGAGATATTTGCTCAAAACTTGCTGTGCTGGTGCAGACAGTGGCACCCGACATGCCTGCGTTGTCGTTTTCACCCGGGCACTCTTTGGGCGGGCGCAGCACGCAGAAACACCTAGATTGCAGATAAGCGCCTTTTCCCATTGACCGCGACGAACAGAGAGGATGCACAAGCTTCTTGCCATTGCGGCCGAATGGAAGGAGATATTTGCTCAAAAATTGCTGTGCTGGTGCAGACAGGGGCACCCGACATGCCTGCGTTGTCGTTTTCACCCGGGCACTCTTTGGGCGGGCGCAGCACGCAGAAACACCTAGATTGCAGATAAGCGCCTTTTCCCATTGACCGCGACGAACAGAGAGGATGCACAAGCTTCTTGCCATTGCGGCCGAACGGAAGGAGATATTTGCTCAAAACTTGCTGTGCTGGTGCAGACAGTGGCACCCGACATGCCTGCGTTGTCGTTTTCACCCGGGCACTCTTTGGGCGGGCGCAGCACGCAGAAACACCTAGATTGCAGATAAGCGCCTTTTCCCATTGACCGCGACGAACAGAGAAGATGCACAAGCTTCTTGCCATTGCGGCCGAACTGAAGGAGATATTTGCTCAAAACTTGCTGTGCTGGTGCAGACAGTGGCACCCGACATGCCTGCGTTGTCGTTTTCACCCGGGCACTCTTTGGGCGGGCGCAGCACGCAGAAACACCTAGATTGCAGATAAGCGCCTTTTCCCATTGACCGCGACGAACAGACAAGATGCACAAGCTTCTTGCCATTGCGGCCGAACGGAATTAGATATTTGCTCAAAACTTGCTGTGCTGGTGCAGACAGTGGCACCCGACATGCCTGCGTTGTCGTTTTCACCAGGGCACTCTTTGGGTCGGCGCAGCACGCAGAAACACCTAGATTGCAGATAAGCGCCTTTTCCCATTGACCGCGACGAACAGAGAGGATGCACAAGCTTCTTGCCATTGCGGCCGAATGGAAGGAGATATTTGCTCAAAAATTGCTGTGCTGGTGCAGACAGGGGCACCCGACATGCCTGCGTTGTCGTTTTCACCCGGGCACTCTTTGGGCGGGCGCAGCACGCAGAAACACCTAGATTGCAGATAAGCGCCTTTTCCCATTGACCGCGACGAACAGACAAGATGCACAAGCTTCTTGCCATTGCGGCCGAACGGAAGGAGATATTTGCTCAAAACTTGCTGTGCTGGTGCAGACAGTGGCACCCGACATGCCTGCGTTGTCGTTTTCACCCGGGCACTCTTTGGGCGGGCTTAGCACGCAGAAATACCTAGATTGCAGATAAGCGCCTTTTCCCATTGACCGTGACGAACAGAGAGGATGCACAAGCTTCTTGCCATTGCGGCCGAACGGAAGGAGATATTTGCTCAAAACTTGCTGTGCTGGTGCAGACAGTGGCACCCGACATGCCTGAGTTGTCGTTTTCACCCGGGCACTCTTTGGGCGGGCGCAGCACGCAGAAACACCTAGATTGCAGATAAGCGCCTTTTCCCATTGACCGCGACGAACAGAGAAGATGCACAAGCTTCTTTCCATTGCGGCCGAACGGAAGGAGATATTTGCTCAAAACTTGCTGTGCTGGTGCAGACAGTGGCACCCGACATGCCTGCGTTGTCGTTTTCACCCGGGCACTCTTTGGGCGGGCGCAGCACGCAGAAACACCTAGATTGCAGATAAGCGCCTTTTCCCATTGACCGCGACGAACAGAGAAGATGCACAAGCTTCTTGCCTATGCGGCCGAATGGAAGGAGATATTTGCTCAAAACTTGCTGTGCTGGTGCAGACAGGGGCACCCGACATGCCTGCGTTGTCGTTTTCACCCGGGCACTCTTTGGGCGGGCGCAGCACGCAGAAACACCTAGATTGCAGATAAGCGCCTTTTCCCATTGACCGCGACGAACAGACAAGATGCACAAGCTTCTTGCCATTGCGGCCGAACGGAAGGAGATATTTGCTCAAAACTTGCTGTGCTGGTGCAGACAGTGGCACCCCACATGCCTGCGTTGTCGTTTTCACCCGGGCACTCTTTGGGCGGGCGCAGCACGCAGAAACACCTAGATTGCAGATAAGCGCCTTTTCTCATTGACCGCGACGAACAGAGAAGATGCACAAGCTTCTTACCATTGAGGCCGAACGGAAGGAGATATTTGCTCAAAACTTGCTGTGCTGGTGCAGACAGTGGCACCCGACATGCCTGCGTTGTCGTTTTCACCCGGGCACTCTTTGGGCGGGCGCAGCACGCAGAAACACCTAGATTGCAGATAAGCGCCTTTTCTCATTGACCGCGACGAACAGAGAAGATGCACAAGCTTCTTACCATTGAGGCCGAACGGAAGGAGATATTTGCTCAAAACTTGCTGTGCTGGTGCAGACAGTGGCACCCGACATGCCTGCGTTGTCGATTTAACCCGGGCACTCTTTGGGCGGGCGCAGCACGCAGATACACCTAGATTGCAGATAAGCGCCTTTTCCCATTGACCGCGACGAACAGAGAAGATGCACAAGCTTCTTGCCATTGCGGCCGAACGGAAGGAGATATTTGCTCAAAACTTGCTGTGCTGGTGCAGACAGTGGCACCCGACATGCCTGCGTTGTCGTTTTCACCCGGGCACTCTTTGGGCGGGCGCAGCACGCAGAAACACCTAGATTGCAGATAAGCGCCTTTTCCCATTGACCGCGACGAACAGAGAGGATGCACAAGCTTCTTGCCATTGCGGCCGAATGGAAGGAGATATTTGCTCAAAACTTGCTGTGCTGGTGCAGACAGGGGCACCCGACATGCCTGCGTTGTCGTTTTCACCCGGGCACTCTTTGGGCGGGCGCAGCACGCAGAAACACCTAGATTGCAGATAAGCGCCTTTTCCCATTGACCGCGACGAACAGACAAGATGCACAAGCTTCTTGCCATTGCGGCCGAACTGAAGGAGATATTTGCTCAAAACTTGCTGTGCTGGTGCAGACAGTGGCACCCGACATGCCTGCGTTGTCGTTTTCACCCGGGCACTCTTTGGGCGGGCGCAGCACGCAGAAACACCTAGATTGCAGATAAGCGCCTTTTCCCATTGACCGCGACGAACAGAGAAGATGCACAAGCTTCTTGCCATTGCGGCCGAACGGAATTAGATATTTGCTCAAAACTTGCTGTGCTGGTGCAGACAGTGGCACCCGACATGCCTGCGTTGTCGTTTTCACCCGGGCACTCTTTGGGCGGGCGCAGCACGCAGAAACACCTAGATTGCAGATAAGCGCCTTTTCCCATTGACCGCGACGAACAGAGAAGATGCACAAGCTTCTTGCCATTGCGGCCGAACTGAAGGAGATATTTGCTCAAAACTTGCTGTGCTGGTGCAGACAGTGGCACCCGACATGCCTGCGTTGTCGTTTTCACCCGGGCACTCTTTGGGCGGGCGCAGCACGCAGAAACACCTAGATTGCAGATAAGCGCCTTTTCCCATTGACCGCGACGAACAGAGAAGATGCACAAGCTTCTTGCCATTGCGGCCGAACGGAATTAGATATTTGCTCAAAACTTGCTGTGCTGGTGCAGACAGTGGCACCCGACATGCCTGCGTTGTCGTTTTCACCCGGGCACTCTTTGGGCGGGCGCAGCACGCAGAAACACCTAGATTGCAGATAAGCGCCTTTTCCCATTGACCGCGACGAACAGACAAGATGCACAAGCTTCTTGCCATTGCGGCCGAACGGAAGGAGATATTTGCTCAAAACTTGCTGTGCTGGTGCAGACAGTGGCACCCGACATGCCTGCGTTGTCGATTTAACCCGGGCACTCTTTGGGCGGGCGCAGCACGCAGATACACCTAGATTGCAGATAAGCGCCTTTTCCCATTGACCGCGACGAACAGAGAAGATGCACAAGCTTCTTGCCATTGCGGCCGAACGGAAGGAGATATTTGCTCAAAACTTGCTGTGCTGGTGCAGACAGTGGCACCCGACATGCCTGCGTTGTCGTTTTCACCCGGGCACTCTTTGGGCGGGCGCAGCACGCAGAAACACCTAGATTGCAGATAAGCGCCTTTTCCCATTGACCGCGACGAACAGAGAGGATGCACAAGCTTCTTGCCATTGCGGCCGAATGGAAGGAGATATTTGCTCAAAACTTGCTGTGCTGGTGCAGACAGGGGCACCCGACATGCCTGCGTTGTCGTTTTCACCCGGGCACTCTTTGGGCGGGCGCAGCACGCAGAAACACCTAGATTGCAGATAAGCGCCTTTTCCCATTGACCGCGACGAACAGACAAGATGCACAAGCTTCTTGCCATTGCGGCCGAACGGAAGGAGATATTTGCTCAAAACTTGCTGTGCTGGTGCAGACAGTGGCACCCGACATGCCTGCGTTGTCGTTTTCACCCGGGCACTCTTTGGGCGGGCGCAGCACGCAGAAACACCTAGATTGCAGATAAGCGCCTTTTCCCATTGACCGCGACGAACAGAGAGGATGCACAAGCTTCTTGCCATTGCGGCCGAACGGAAGGAGATATTTGCTCAAAACTTGCTGTGCTGGTGCAGACAGTGGCACCCGACATGCCTGCGTTGTCGTTTTCACCCGGGCACTCTTTGGGCGGGCGCAGCAAGCAGAAACACCTAAATTGCAGATAAGTGCCTTTTCTCATTGACCGCGACGAACAGAGAAGATGCACAAGCTTCTTACCATTGAGGCCGAACGGAAGGAGATATTTGCTCAAAACTTGCTGTGCTGGTGCAGACAGTGGCACCCGACATGCCTGCGTTGTCGATTTAACCCGGGCACTCTTTGGGCGAGCGCAGCACGCAGAAACACCTAGATTGCAGATAAGCGCCTTTTCCCATTGACCGCGACGAACAGAGAAGATGCACAAGCTTCTTGCCATTGCGGCCGAACGGAAGGAGATATTTGCTCAAAACTTGCTGTGCTGGTGCAGACAGTGGCACCCGACATGCCTGCGTTGTCGTTTTCACCCGGGCACTCTTTGGGCGGGCGCAGCACGCAGAAACACCTAGATTGCAGATAAGCGCCTTTTCCCATTGACCGCGACGAACAGAGAGGATGCACAAGCTTCTTGCCATTGCGGCCGAATGGAAGGAGATATTTGCTCAAAAATTGCTGTGCTGGTGCAGACAGGGGCACCCGACATGCCTGCGTTGTCGTTTTCACCCGGGCACTCTTTGGGCGGGCGCAACACGCAGAAACACCTAGATTGCAGATAAGCGCCTTTTCCCATTGACGGCGACGAACAGAGAGGATGCACAAGCTTCTTGCCATTGCGGCCGAACGGAAGGAGATATTTGCTCAAAACTTGCTGTGCTGGTGCAGACAGTGGCACCCGACATGCCTGCGTTGTCGTTTTCACCCGAGCACTCTTTGGGCGGGCGCAGCACGCAGAAACACCTAGATTGCAGATAAGCGCCTTTTCTCATTGACCGCGACGAACAGAGAAGATGCACAAGCTTCTTACCATTGAGGCCGAACGGAAGGAGATATTTGCTCAAAACTTGCTGTGCTGGTGCAGACAGTGGCACCCGACATGCCTGCGTTGTCGTTTTCACCCGGGCACTCTTTGGGCGGGCGCAGCACGCAGAAACACCTAGATTGCAGATAAGCGCCTTTTCCCATTGACCGCGACGAACAGAGAGGATGCACAAGCTTCTTGCCATTGCGGCCGAATGGAAGGAGATATTTGCTCAAAAATTGCTGTGCTGGTGCAGACAGGGGCACCCGACATGCCTGCGTTGTCGTTTTCACCCGGGCACTCTTTGGGCGGGCGCAGCACGCAGAAACACCTAGATTGCACATAAGCGCCTTTTCCCATTGACCGCGACGAACAGACAAGATGTACAAGCTTCTTGCCATTGCGGCCGAACGGAAGGAGATATTTGCTCAAAACTTGCTGTGCTGGTGCAGACAGTGGCACCCGACATGCCTGCGTTGTCGTTTTCACCCGGGCACTCTTTGGGCGGGCGCAGCACGCAGAAACACCTAGATTGCAGATAAGCACCTTTTCCCATTGACCGCGACGAACAGAGAAGATGCACAAGCTTCTTGCCATTGCGGCCGAACGGAAGGAGATATTTGCTCAAAACTTGCTGTGCTGGTGCAGACAGTGGCACCCGACATGCCTGCGTTGTCGTTTTCACCCGGGCACTCTTTGGGCGGGCGCAGCACGCAGAAACACCTAGATTGCAGATAAGCGCCTTTTCCCATTGACCGCGACGAACAGAGAGGATGCACAAGCTTCTTGCCATTGCGGCCGAATGGAAGGAGATATTTGCTCAAAAATTGCTGTGCTGGTGCAGACAGGGGCACCCGACATGCCTGCGTTGTCGTTTTCACCCGGGCACTCTTTGGGCGGGCGCAGCACGCAGAAACACCTAGATTGCAGATAAGCGCCTTTTCCCATTGACCGCGACGAACAGACAAGATGCACAAGCTTCTTGCCATTGCGGCCGAACGGAAGGAGATATTTGCTCAAAACTTGCTGTGCTGGTGCAGACAGTGGCACCCGACATGTCTGCGTTGTCGTTTTCACCCGGGCACTCTTTGGGCGGGCGCAGCACGCAGAAACACCTAGATTGCAGATAAGCGCCTTTTCTCATTGACCGCGACGAACAGAGAAGATGCACAAGCTTCTTACCATTGAGGCCGAACGGAAGGAGATATTTGCTCAAAACTTGCTGTGCTGGTGCAGACAGTGGCACCCGACATGCCTGCGTTGTCGATTTAACCCGGGCACTCTTTGGGCGGGCGCAGCACGCAGAAACACCTAGATTGCAGATAAGCGCCTTTTCCCATTGACCGCGACGAACAGAGAAGATGCACAAGCTTCTTGCCATTGCGGCCGAACGGAATTAGATATTTGCTCAAAACTTGCTGTGCTGGTGCAGACAGTGGCACCCGACATGCCTGCGTTGTCGTTTTCACCCGGGCACTCTTTGGGCGGGCGCAGCACGCAGAAACACCTAGATTGCAGATAAGCGCCTTTTCCCATTGACCGCGACGAACAGACAAGATGCACAAGCTTCTTGCCATTGCGGCCGAATGGAAGGAGATATTTGCTCAAAAATTGCTGTGCTGGTGCAGACAGGGGCACCCGACATGCCTGCCTTGTCGTTTTCACCCGGGCACTCTTTGGGCGGGCGCAGCACGCAGAAACACCTAGATTGCAGATAAGCGCCTTTTCCCATTGACCGCGACGAACAGACAAGATGCACAAGCTTCTTGCCATTGCGGCCGAACGGAAGGAGATATTTGCTCAAAACTTGCTGTGCTGGTGCAGACAGTGGCACCCGACATGCCTGCGTTGTCGTTTTCACCCGGGCACTCTTTGGGCGGGCGCAGCACGCAGAAACACCTAGATTGCAGATAAGCGCCTTTTCTCATTGACCGCGACGAACAGAGAAGATGCACAAGCTTCTTACCATTGAGGCCGAACGGAAGGAGATATTTGCTCAAAACTTGCTGTGCTGGTGCAGACAGTGGCACCCCACATGCCTGCGTTGTCGTTTTCACCCGGGCACTCTTTGGGCGGGCGCAGCACGCAGAAACACCTAGATTGCAGATAAGCGCCTTTTCCCATTGACCGCGACGAACAGAGAGGATGCACAAGCTTCTTGCCATTGCGGCCGAACGGAAGGAGATATTTGCTCAAAACTTGCTGTGCTGGTGCAGACAGTGGCACCCGACATGCCTGCGTTGTCGTTTTCACCCGGGCACTCTTTGGGCGGGCGCAGCACGCAGAAACACCTAGATTGCAGATAAGCGCCTTTTCTCATTGACCGCGACGAACAGAGAAGATGCACAAGCTTCTTGCCATTGCGGCCGAACGGAAGGAGATATTTGCTCAAAACTTGCTGTGCTGGTGCAGACAGTGGCACCCGACATGCCTGCGTTGTCGTTTTCACCCGGGCACTCTTTGGGCGGGCGCAGCACGCAGAAACACCTAGATTGCAGATAAGCGCCTTTTCCCATTGACCGCGACGAACAGAGAAGATGCACAAGCTTCTTGCCATTGCGGCCGAACGGAAGGAGATATTTGCTCAAAACTTGCTGTGCTGGTGCAGACAGTGGCACCCGACATGCCTGCGTTGTCGTTTTCACCCGGGCACTCTTTGGGCGGGCGCAGCACGCAGAAACACCTAGATTGCAGATAAGCGCCTTTTCCCATTGACCGCGACGAACAGAGAGGATGCACAAGCTTCTTGCCATTGCGGCCGAATGGAAGGAGATATTTGCTCAAAAATTGCTGTGCTGGTGCAGACAGGGGCACCCGACATGCCTGCGTTGTCGTTTTCACCCGGGCACTCTTTGGGCGGGCGCAGCACGCAGAAACACCTAGATTGCAGATAAGCGCCTTTTCCCATTGACCGCGACGAACAGAGAGGATGCACAAGCTTCTTGCCATTGCGGCCGAACGGAAGGAGATATTTGCTCAAAACTTGCTGTGCTGGTGCAGACAGTGGCACCCGACATGCCTGCGTTGTCGTTTTCACCCGGGCACTCTTTGGGCGGGCGCAGCACGCAGAAACACCTAGATTGCAGATAAGCGCCTTTTCCCATTGACCGCGACGAACAGAGAAGATGCACAAGCTTCTTGCCATTGCGGCCGAACTGAAGGAGATATTTGCTCAAAACTTGCTGTGCTGGTGCAGACAGTGGCACCCGACATGCCTGCGTTGTCGTTTTCACCCGGGCACTCTTTGGGCGGGCGCAGCACGCAGAAACACCTAGATTGCAGATAAGCGCCTTTTCCCATTGACCGCGACGAACAGACAAGATGCACAAGCTTCTTGCCATTGCGGCCGAACGGAATTAGATATTTGCTCAAAACTTGCTGTGCTGGTGCAGACAGTGGCACCCGACATGCCTGCGTTGTCGTTTTCACCCGGGCACTCTTTGGGCGGGCGCAGCACGCAGAAACACCTAGATTGCAGATAAGCGCCTTTTCCCATTGACCGCGACGAACAGACAAGATGCACAAGCTTCTTGCCATTGCGGCCGAACGGAAGGAGATATTTGCTCAAAACTTGCTGTGCTGGTGCAGACAGTGGCACCCGACATGCCTGCGTTGTCGTTTTCACCCGGGCACTCTTTGGGCGGGCGCAGCACGCAGAAACACCTAGATTGCAGATAAGCGCCTTTTCTCATTGACCGCGACGAACAGAGAAGATGCACAAGCTTCTTACCATTGAGGCCGAACGGAAGGAGATATTTGCTCAAAACTTGCTGTGCTGGTGCAGACAGTGGCACCCGACATGCCTGCGTTGTCGTTTTCACCCGGGCACTCTTTGGGCGGGCGCAGCACGCAGAAACACCTAGATTGCAGATAAGCGCCTTTTCTCATTGACCGCGACGAACAGAGAAGATGCACAAGCTTCTTACCATTGAGGCCGAACGGAAGGAGATATTTGCTCAAAACTTGCTGTGCTGGTGCAGACAGTGGCACCCGACATGCCTGCGTTGTCGATTTAACCCGGGCACTCTTTGGGCGTGCGCAGCACACAGAAACACCTAGATTGCAGATAAGCGCCTTTTCCCATTGACCGCGACGAACAGAGAAGATGCACAAGCTTCTTGCCATTGCGGCCGAACGGAAGGAGATATTTGCTCAAAACTTGCTGTGCTGGTGCAGACAGTGGCACCCGACATGCCTGCGTTGTCGTTTTCACCCGGGCACTCTTTGGGCGGGCGCAGCACGCAGAAACACCTAGATTGCAGATAAGCGCCTTTTCCCATTGACCGCGACGAACAGAGAGGATGCACAAGCTTCTTGCCATTGCGGCCGAATGGAAGGAGATATTTGCTCAAAAATTGCTGTGCTGGTGCAGACAGGGGCACCCGACATGCCTGCGTTGTCGTTTTCACCCGGGCACTCTTTGGGCGGGCGCAGCACGCAGAAACACCTAGATTGCAGATAAGCGCCTTTTCCCATTGACCGCGACGAACAGACAAGATGCACAAGCTTCTTGCCATTGCGGCCGAACGGAAGGAGATATTTGCTCAAAACTTGCTGTGCTGGTGCAGACAGTGGCACCCGACATGCCTGCGTTGTCGTTTTCACCCAGGCACTCTTTGGGCGGGCGCAGCACGCAGAAACACCTAGATTGCAGATAAGCGCCTTTTCCCATTGACCGCGACGAACAGACAAGATGCACAAGCTTCTTGCCATTGCGGCCGAACGGAAGGAGATATTTGCTCAAAACTTGCTGTGCTGGTGCAGACAGTGGCACCCGACATGCCTGCGTTGTCGTTTTCACCCGGGCACTCTTTGGGCGGGCGCAGCACGCAGAAACACCTAGATTGCAGATAAGCGCCTTTTCCCATTGACCGCGACGAACAGAGAGGATGCACAAGCTTCTTGCCATTGCGGCCGAATGGAAGGAGATATTTGCTCAAAAATTGCTGTGCTGGTGCAGACAGGGGCACCCGACATGCCTGCGTTGTCGTTTTCACCCGAGCACTCTTTGGGCGGGCGCAGCACGCAGAAACACCTAGATTGCAGATAAGCGCCTTTTCTCATTGACCGCGACGAACAGAGAAGATGCACAAGCTTCTTACCATTGAGGCCGAACGGAAGGAGATATTTGCTCAAAACTTGCTGTGCTGGTGCAGACAGTGGCACCCGACATGCCTGCGTTGTCGTTTTCACCCGGGCACTCTTTGGGCGGGCGCAGCACGCAGAAACACCTAGATTGCAGATAAGCGCCTTTTCCCATTGACCGCGACGAACAGAGAGGATGCACAAGCTTCTTGCCATTGCGGCCGAATGGAAGGAGATATTTGCTCAAAAATTGCTGTGCTGGTGCAGACAGGGGCACCCGACATGCCTGCGTTGTCGTTTTCACCCGGGCACTCTTTGGGCGGGCGCAGCACGCAGAAACACCTAGATTGCACATAAGCGCCTTTTCCCATTGACCGCGACGAACAGACAAGATGTACAAGCTTCTTGCCATTGCGGCCGAACGGAAGGAGATATTTGCTCAAAACTTGCTGTGCTGGTGCAGACAGTGGCACCCGACATGGCTGCGTTGTCGTTTTCACCCGGGCACTCTTTGGGCGGGCGCAGCACGCAGAAACACCTAGATTGCAGATAAGCACCTTTTCCCATTGACCGCGACGAACAGAGAGGATGCACAAGCTTCTTACCATTGCGGCCGAATGGAAGGAGATATTTGCTCAAAAATTGCTGTGCTGGTGCAGACAGTGGCACCCGACATGCCTGCGTTGTCGTTTTCACCCGGGCACTCTTTGGGCGGGCGCAGCACGCAGAAACACCTAGATTGCAGATAAGCGCCTTTTCCCATTGACCGCGACGAACAGACAAGATGCACAAGCTTCTTGCCATTGCGGCCGAACGGAAGGAGATATTTGCTCAAAACTTGCTGTGCTGGTGCAGACAGTGGCACCCGACATGCCTACGTTGTCGTTTTCACCCGGGCACTCTTTGGGCGGGCGCAGCACGCAGAAACACCTAGATTGCAGATAAGCGCCTTTTCCCATTGACCGCGACGAACAGAGAGGATGCACAAGCTTCTTGCCATTGCGGCCGAACGGAAGGAGATATTTGCTCAAAACTTGCTGTGCTGGTGCAGACAGTGGCACCCGACATGCCTGCGTTGTCGTTTTCACCCGAGCACTCTTTGGGCGGGCGCAGCACGCAGAAACACCTAGATTGCAGATAAGCGCCTTTTCTCATTGACCGCGACGAACAGAGAAGATGCACAAGCTTCTTACCATTGAGGCCGAACGGAAGGAGATATTTGCTCAAAACTTGCTGTGCTGGTGCAGACAGTGGCACCCGACATGCCTGCGTTGTCGATTTAACCCGGGCACTCTTTGGGCGGGCGCAGCACGCAGAAACACCTAGATTGCAGATAAGCGCCTTTTCCCATTGACCGCGACGAACAGAGAAGATGCACAAGCTTCTTGCCATTGCGGCCGAACGGAAGGAGATATTTGCTCAAAACTTGCTGTGCTGGTGCAGACAGTGGCACCCGACATGCCTGCGTTGTCGTTTTCACCCGGGCACTCTTTGGGCGGGCGCAGCACGCAGAAACACCTAGATTGCAGATAAGCGCCTTTTCCCATTGACCGCGACGAACAGAGAGGATGCACAAGCTTCTTGCCATTGCGGCCGAATGGAAGGAGATATTTGCTCAAAAATTGCTGTGCTGGTGCAGACAGGGGCACCCGACATGCCTGCGTTGTCGTTTTCACCCGGGCACTCTTTGGGCGGGCGCAGCACGCAGAAACACCTAGATTGCAGATAAGCGCCTTTTCCCATTGACCGCGACGAACAGACAAGATGTACAAGCTTCTTGCCATTGCGGCCGAACGGAAGGAGATATTTGCTCAAAACTTGCTGTGCTGGTGCAGACAGTGGCACCCGACATGCCTGCGTTGTCGTTTTCACCCGGGCACTCTTTGGGCGGGCGCAGCACGCAGAAACACCTAGATTGCAGATAAGCACCTTTTCCCATTGACCGCGACGAACAGAGAGGATGCACAAGCTTCTTGCCATTGCGGCCGAATGGAAGGAGATATTTGCTCAAAAATTGCTGTGCTGGTGCAGACAGTGGCACCCGACATGCCTGCGTTGTCGTTTTCACCCGGGCACTCTTTGGGCGGGCGCAGCACGCAGAAACACCTAGATTGCAGATAAGCGCCTTTTCCCATTGACCGCGACGAACAGAGAGGATGCACAAGCTTCTTGCCATTGCGGCCGAACGGAAGGAGATATTTGCTCAAAACTTGCTGTGCTGGTGCAGACAGTGGCACCCGACATGCCTGCGTTGTCGTTTTCACCCGGGCACTCTTTGGGCGGGCGCAGCAAGCAGAAACACCTAGATTGCAGATAAGTGCCTTTTCTCATTGACCGCGACGAACAGAGAAGATGCACAAGCTTCTTACCATTGAGGCCGAACGGAAGGAGATATTTGCTCAAAACTTGCTGTGCTGGTGCAGACAGTGGCACCCGACATGCCTGCGTTGTCGATTTAACCCGGGCACTCTTTGGGCGAGCGCAGCACGCAGAAACACCTAGATTGCAGATAAGCGCCTTTTCCCATTGACCGCGACGAACAGAGAAGATGCACAAGCTTCTTGCCATTGCGGCCGAACGGAAGGAGATATTTGCTCAAAACTTGCTGTGCTGGTGCAGACAGTGGCACCCGACATGCCTGCGTTGTCGTTTTCACCCGGGCACTCTTTGGGCGGGCGCAGCACGCAGAAACACCTAGATTGCAGATAAGCGCCTTTTCCCATTGACCGCGACGAACAGAGAAGATGCACAAGCTTCTTGCCATTGCGGCCGAACTGAAGGAGATATTTGCTCAAAACTTGCTGTGCTGGTGCAGACAGTGGCACCCGACATGCCTGCGTTGTCGTTTTCACCCGGGCACTCTTTGGGCGGGCGCAGCACGCAGAAACACCTAGATTGCAGATAAGCGCCTTTTCCCATTGACCGCGACGAACAGAGAAGATGCACAAGCTTCTTGCCATTGCGGCCGAACGGAATTAGATATTTGCTCAAAACTTGCTGTGCTGGTGCAGACAGTGGCACCCGACATGCCTGCGTTGTCGTTTTCACCCGGGCACTCTTTGGGCGGGCGCAGCACGCAGAAACACCTAGATTGCAGATAAGCGCCTTTTCCCATTGACCGCGACGAACAGAGAAGATGCACAAGCTTCTTGCCATTGCGGCCGAACTGAAGGAGATATTTGCTCAAAACTTGCTGTGCTGGTGCAGACAGTGGCACCCGACATGCCTGCGTTGTCGTTTTCACCCGGGCACTCTTTGGGCGGGCGCAGCACGCAGAAACACCTAGATTGCAGATAAGCGCCTTTTCCCATTGACCGCGACGAACAGAGAAGATGCACAAGCTTCTTGCCATTGCGGCCGAACGGAATTAGATATTTGCTCAAAACTTGCTGTGCTGGTGCAGACAGTGGCACCCGACATGCCTGCGTTGTCGTTTTCACCCGGGCACTCTTTGGGCGGGCGCAGCACGCAGAAACACCTAGATTGCAGATAAGCGCCTTTTCCCATTGACCGCGACGAACAGACAAGATGCACAAGCTTCTTGCCATTGCGGCCGAATGGAAGGAGATATTTGCTCAAAAATTGCTGTGCTGGTGCAGACAGGGGCACCCGACATGCCTGCGTTGTCGTTTTCACCCGGGCACTCTTTGGGCGGGCGCAGCACGCAGAAACACCTAGATTGCAGATAAGCGCCTTTTCCCATTGACCGCGACGAACAGACAAGATGCACAAGCTTCTTGCCATTGCGGCCGAACGGAAGGAGATATTTGCTCAAAACTTGCTGTGCTGGTGCAGACAGTGGCACCCGACATGCCTGCGTTGTCGTTTTCACCCGGGCACTCTTTGGGCGGGCGCAGCACGCAGAAACACCTAGATTGCAGATAAGCGCCTTTTCTCATTGACCGCGACGAACAGAGAAGATGCACAAGCTTCTTACCATTGAGGCCGAACGGAAGGAGATATTTGCTCAAAACTTGCTGTGCTGGTGCAGACAGTGGCACCCGACATGCCTGCGTTGTCGATTTAACCCGGGCACTCTTTGGGCGTGCGCAGCACACAGAAACACCTAGATTGCAGATAAGCGCCTTTTCTCATTGACCGCGACGAACAGAGAAGATGCACAAGCTTCTTACCATTGAGGCCGAACGGAAGGAGATATTTGCTCAAAACTTGCTGTGCTGGTGCAGACAGTGGCACCCGACATGCCTGCGTTGTCGATTTAACCCGGGCACTCTTTGGGCGGGCGCAGCACGCAGATACACCTAGATTGCAGATAAGCGCCTTTTCCCATTGACCGCGACGAACAGAGAAGATGCACAAGCTTCTTGCCATTGCGGCCGAACGGAATTAGATATTTGCTCAAAACTTGCTGTGCTGGTGCAGACAGTGGCACCCGACATGCCTGCGTTGTCGTTTTCACCCGGGCACTCTTTGGGCGGGCGCAGCACGCAGAAACACCTAGATTGCAGATAAGCGCCTTTTCCCATTGACCGCGACGAACAGACAAGATGCACAAGCTTCTTGCCATTGCGGCCGAATGGAAGGAGATATTTGCTCAAAAATTGCTGTGCTGGTGCAGACAGGGGCACCCGACATGCCTGCGTTGTCGTTTTCACCCGGGCACTCTTTGGGCGGGCTTAGCACGCAGAAATACCTAGATTGCAGATAAGCGCCTTTTCCCATTGACCGTGACGAACAGAGAGGATGCACAAGCTTCTTGCCATTGCGGCCGAACGGAAGGAGATATTTGCTCAAAACTTGCTGTGCTGGTGCAGACAGTGGCACCCGACATGCCTGAGTTGTCGTTTTCACCCGGGCACTCTTTGGGCGGGCGCAGCACGCAGAAACACCTAGATTGCAGATAAGCGCCTTTTCCCATTGACCGCGACGAACAGAGAAGATGCACAAGCTTCTTTCCATTGCGGCCGAACGGAAGGAGATATTTGCTCAAAACTTGCTGTGCTGGTGCAGACAGTGGCACCCGACATGCCTGCGTTGTCGTTTTCACCCGGGCACTCTTTGGGCGGGCGCAGCACGCAGAAACACCTAGATTGCAGATAAGCGCCTTTTCCCATTGACCGCGACGAACAGAGAAGATGCACAATCTTCTTGCCTATGCGGCCGAATGGAAGGAGATATTTGCTCAAAACTTGCTGTGCTGGTGCAGACAGGGCCACCCGACATGCCTGCGTTGTCGTTTTCACCCGGGCACTCTTTGGGCGGGCGCAGCACGCAGAAACACCTAGATTGCAGATAAGCGCCTTTTCCCATTGACCGCGACGAACAGACAAGATGCACAAGCTTCTTGCCATTGCGGCCGAACGGAAGGAGATATTTGCTCAAAACTTGCTGTGCTGGTGCAGACAGTGGCACCCCACATGCCTGCGTTGTCGTTTTCACCCGGGCACTCTTTGGGCGGGCGCAGCACGCAGAAACACCTAGATTGCAGATAAGCGCCTTTTCTCATTGACCGCGACGAACAGAGAAGATGCACAAGCTTCTTACCATTGAGGCCGAACGGAAGGAGATATTTGCTCAAAACTTGCTGTGCTGGTGCAGACAGTGGCACCCGACATGCCTGCGTTGTCGTTTTCACCCGGGCACTCTTTGGGCGGGCGCAGCACGCAGAAACACCTAGATTGCAGATAAGCGCCTTTTCTCATTGACCGCGACGAACAGAGAAGATGCACAAGCTTCTTACCATTGAGGCCGAACGGAAGGAGATATTTGCTCAAAACTTGCTGTGCTGGTGCAGACAGTGGCACCCGACATGCCTGCGTTGTCGATTTAACCCGGGCACTCTTTGGGCGGGCGCAGCACGCAGATACACCTAGATTGCAGATAAGCGCCTTTTCCCATTGACCGCGACGAACAGAGAAGATGCACAAGCTTCTTGCCATTGCGGCCGAACGGAAGGAGATATTTGCTCAAAACTTGCTGTGCTGGTGCAGACAGTGGCACCCGACATGCCTGCGTTGTCGTTTTCACCCGGGCACTCTTTGGGCGGGCGCAGCACGCAGAAACACCTAGATTGCAGATAAGCGCCTTTTCCCATTGACCGCGACGAACAGAGAGGATGCACAAGCTTCTTGCCATTGCGGCCGAATGGAAGGAGATATTTGCTCAAAACTTGCTGTGCTGGTGCAGACAGGGGCACCCGACATGCCTGCGTTGTCGTTTTCACCCGGGCACTCTTTGGGCGGGCGCAGCACGCAGAAACACCTAGATTGCAGATAAGCGCCTTTTCCCATTGACCGCGACGAACAGACAAGATGCACAAGCTTCTTGCCATTGCGGCCGAACTGAAGGAGATATTTGCTCAAAACTTGCTGTGCTGGTGCAGACAGTGGCACCCGACATGCCTGCGTTGTCGTTTTCACCCGGGCACTCTTTGGGCGGGCGCAGCACGCAGAAACACCTAGATTGCAGATAAGCGCCTTTTCCCATTGACCGCGACGAACAGAGAAGATGCACAAGCTTCTTGCCATTGCGGCCGAACGGAATTAGATATTTGCTCAAAACTTGCTGTGCTGGTGCAGACAGTGGCACCCGACATGCCTGCGTTGTCGTTTTCACCCGGGCACTCTTTGGGCGGGCGCAGCACGCAGAAACACCTAGATTGCAGATAAGCGCCTTTTCCCATTGACCGCGACGAACAGACAAGATGCACAAGCTTCTTGCCATTGCGGCCGAATGGAAGGAGATATTTGCTCAAAAATTGCTGTGCTGGTGCAGACAGGGGCACCCGACATGCCTGCGTTGTCGTTTTCACCCGGGCACTCTTTGGGCGGGCGCAGCACGCAGAAACACCTAGATTGCAGATAAGCGCCTTTTCCCATTGACCGCGACGAACAGACAAGATGCACAAGCTTCTTGCCATTGCGGCCGAACGGAAGGAGATATTTGCTCAAAACTTGCTGTGCTGGTGCAGACAGTGGCACCCGACATGCCTGCGTTGTCGTTTTCACCCGGGCACTCTTTGGGCGGGCGCAGCACGCAGAAACACCTAGATTGCAGATAAGCGCCTTTTCTCATTGACCGCGACGAACAGAGAAGATGCACAAGCTTCTTACCATTGAGGCCGAACGGAAGGAGATATTTGCTCAAAACTTGCTGTGCTGGTGCAGACAGTGGCACCCGACATGCCTGCGTTGTCGATTTAACCCGGGCACTCTTTGGGCGTGCGCAGCACACAGAAACACCTAGATTGCAGATAAGCGCCTTTTCCCATTGACCGCGACGAACAGACAAGATGCACAAGCTTCTTGCCATTGCGGCCGAACGGAAGGAGATATTTGCTCAAAACTTGCTGTGCTGGTGCAGACAGTGGCACCCGACATGCCTGCGTTGTCGTTTTCACCAGGGCACTCTTTGGGCGGGCGCAGCACGCAGAAACACCTAGATTGCAGATAAGCGCCTTTTCCCATTGACCGCGACGAACAGAGAGGATGCACAAGCTTCTTGCCATTGCGGCCGAATGGAAGGAGATATTTGCTCAAAAATTGCTGTGCTGGTGCAGACAGGGGCACCCGACATGCCTGCGTTGTCGTTTTCACCCGGGCACTCTTTGGGCGGGCGCAGCACGCAGAAACACCTAGATTGCAGATAAGCGCCTTTTCCCATTGACGGCGACGAACAGAGAGGATGCACAAGCTTCTTGCCATTGCGGCCGAACGGAAGGAGATATTTGCTCAAAACTTGCTGTGCTGGTGCAGACAGTGGCACCCGACATGCCTGCGTTGTCGTTTTCACCCGAGCACTCTTTGGGCGGGCGCAGCACGCAGAAACACCTAGATTGCAGATAAGCGCCTTTTCTCATTGACCGCGACGAACAGAGAAGATGCACAAGCTTCTTACCATTGAGGCCGAACGGAAGGAGATATTTGCTCAAAACTTGCTGTGCTGGTGCAGACAGTGGCACCCGACATGCCTGCGTTGTCGTTTTCACCCGGGCACTCTTTGGGCGGGCGCAGCACGCAGAAACACCTAGATTGCAGATAAGCGCCTTTTCCCATTGACCGCGACGAACAGAGAGGATGCACAAGCTTCTTGCCATTGCGGCCGAATGGAAGGAGATATTTGCTCAAAAATTGCTGTGCTGGTGCAGACAGGGGCACCCGACATGCCTGCGTTGTCGTTTTCACCCGGGCACTCTTTGGGCGGGCGCAGCACGCAGAAACACCTAGATTGCACATAAGCGCCTTTTCCCATTGACCGCGACGAACAGACAAGATGTACAAGCTTCTTGCCATTGCGGCCGAACGGAAGGAGATATTTGCTCAAAACTTGCTGTGCTGGTGCAGACAGTGGCACCCGACATGCCTGCGTTGTCGTTTTCACCCGGGCACTCTTTGGGCGGGCGCAGCACGCAGAAACACCTAGATTGCAGATAAGCACCTTTTCCCATTGACCGCGACGAACAGAGAGGATGCACAAGCTTCTTACCATTGCGGCCGAATGGAAGGAGATATTTGCTCAAAAATTGCTGTGCTGGTGCAGACAGTGGCACCCGACATGCCTGCGTTGTCGTTTTCACCCGGGCACTCTTTGGGCGGGCGCAGCACGCAGAAACACCTAGATTGCAGATAAGCGCCTTTTCCCATTGACCGCGACGAACAGACAAGATGCACAAGCTTCTTGCCATTGCGGCCGAACGGAAGGAGATATTTGCTCAAAACTTGCTGTGCTGGTGCAGACAGTGGCACCCGACATGCCTACGTTGTCGTTTTCACCCGGGCACTCTTTGGGCGGGCGCAGCACGCAGAAACACCTAGATTGCAGATAAGCGCCTTTTCCCATTGACCGCGACGAACAGAGAGGATGCACAAGCTTCTTGCCATTGCGGCCGAACGGAAGGAGATATTTGCTCAAAACTTGCTGTGCTGGTGCAGACAGTGGCACCCGACATGCCTGCGTTGTCGTTTTCACCCGAGCACTCTTTGGGCGGGCGCAGCACGCAGAAACACCTAGATTGCAGATAAGCGCCTTTTCTCATTGACCGCGACGAACAGAGAAGATGCACAAGCTTCTTACCATTGAGGCCGAACGGAAGGAGATATTTGCTCAAAACTTGCTGTGCTGGTGCAGACAGTGGCACCCGACATGCCTGCGTTGTCGATTTAACCCGGGCACTCTTTGGGCGGGCGCAGCACGCAGAAACACCTAGATTGCAGATAAGCGCCTTTTCCCATTGACCGCGACGAACAGAGAAGATGCACAAGCTTCTTGCCATTGCGGCCGAACGGAAGGAGATATTTGCTCAAAACTTGCTGTGCTGGTGCAGACAGTGGCACCCGACATGCCTGCGTTGTCGTTTTCACCCGGGCACTCTTTGGGCGGGCGCAGCACGCAGAAACACCTAGATTGCAGATAAGCGCCTTTTCCCATTGACCGCGACGAACAGAGAGGATGCACAAGCTTCTTGCCATTGCGGCCGAATGGAAGGAGATATTTGCTCAAAAATTGCTGTGCTGGTGCAGACAGGGGCACCCGACATGCCTGCGTTGTCGTTTTCACCCGGGCACTCTTTGGGCGGGCGCAGCACGCAGAAACACCTAGATTGCAGATAAGCGCCTTTTCCCATTGACCGCGACGAACAGACAAGATGCACAAGCTTCTTGCCATTGCGGCCGAACGGAAGGAGATATTTGCTCAAAACTTGCTGTGCTGGTGCAGACAGTGGCACCCGACATGCCTGCGTTGTCGTTTTCACCCGGGCACTCTTTGGGCGGGCGCAGCACGCAGAAACACCTAGATTGCAGATAAGCGCCTTTTCCCATTGACCGCGACGAACAGAGAGGATGAACAAGCTTCTTGCCATTGCGGCCGAACGGAAGGAGATATTTGCTCAAAACTTGCTGTGCTGGTGCAGACAGTGGTACCCGACATGCCTGCGTTGTCGTTTTCACACGGGCACTCTTTGGGCGGGCGCAGCACGCAGAAACACCTAGATTGCAGATAAGCGCCTTTTCTCATTGACCGCGACGAACAGAGAAGATGCACAAGCTTCTTACCATTGAGGCCGAACGGAAGGAGATATTTGCTCAAAACTTGCTGTGCTGGTGCAGACAGTGGCACCCGACATGCCTGCGTTGTCGATTTAACCCGGGCACTTTTTGGGCGGGCGCAGCACGCAGAAACACCTAGATTGCAGATAAGCGCCTTTTCCCATTGACCGCGACGAACAGAGAAGATGCACAAGCTTCTTGCCATTGCGGCCGAACGGAAGGAGATATTTGCTCAAAACTTGCTGTGCTGGTGCAGACAGTGGCACCCGACATGCCTGCGTTGTCGTTTTCACCCGGGCACTCTTTGGGCGGCCGCAGCACGCAGAAACACCTAGATTGCAGATAAGCGCCTTTTCCCATTGACCGCGACGAACAGAGAGGATGCACAAGCTTCTTGCCATTGCGGCCGAACGGAAGGAGATATTTGCTCAAAACTTGCTGTGCTGGTGCAGACAGTGGCACCCGACATGCCTGCGTTGTAGTTTTCACCCGGGCACTCTTTGGGCGGGCGCAGCACGCAGAAACACCTAGATTGCAGATAAGCGCCTTTTCTCATTGACCGCGACGAACAGAGAAGATGCACAAGCTTCTTACCATTGAGGCCGAACGGAAGGAGATATTTGCTCAAAACTTGCTGTGCTGGTGCAGACAGTGGCACCCGACATGCCTGCGTTGTCGTTTTCACCCGGGCACTCTTTGGGCGGGCGCAGCACGCAGAAACACCTAGATTGCAGATAAGCGCCTTTTCTCATTGACCGCGACGAACAGAGAAGATGCACAAGCTTCTTACCATTGAGGCCGAACGGAAGGAGATATTTGCTCAAAACTTGCTGTGCTGGTGCAGACAGTGGCACCCGACATGCCTGCGTTGTCGATTTAACCCGGGCACTCTTTGGGCGGGCGCAGCACGCAGATACACCTAGATTGCAGATAAGCGCCTTTTCCCATTGACCGCGACGAACAGAGAAGATGCACAAGCTTCTTGCCATTGCGGCCGAACGGAAGGAGATATTTGCTCAAAACTTGCTGTGCTGGTGCAGACAGTGGCACCCGACATGCCTGCGTTGTCGTTTTCACCCGGGCACTCTTTGGGCGGGCGCAGCACGCAGAAACACCTAGATTGCAGATAAGCGCCTTTTCCCATTGACCGCGACGAACAGAGAGGATGCACAAGCTTCTTGCCATTGCGGCCGAATGGAAGGAGATATTTGCTCAAAACTTGCTGTGCTGGTGCAGACAGGGGCACCCGACATGCCTGCGTTGTCGTTTTCACCCGGGCACTCTTTGGGCGGGCGCAGCACGCAGAAACACCTAGATTGCAGATAAGCGCCTTTTCCCATTGACCGCGACGAACAGACAAGATGCACAAGCTTCTTGCCATTGCGGCCGAACTGAAGGAGATATTTGCTCAAAACTTGCTGTGCTGGTGCAGACAGTGGCACCCGACATGCCTGCGTTGTCGTTTTCACCCGGGCACTCTTTGGGCGGGCGCAGCACGCAGAAACACCTAGATTGCAGATAAGCGCCTTTTCCCATTGACCGCGACGAACAGAGAAGATGCACAAGCTTCTTGCCATTGCGGCCGAACGGAATTAGATATTTGCTCAAAACTTGCTGTGCTGGTGCAGACAGTGGCACCCGACATGCCTGCGTTGTCGTTTTCACCCGGGCACTCTTTGGGCGGGCGCAGCACGCAGAAACACCTAGATTGCAGATAAGCGCCTTTTCCCATTGACCGCGACGAACAGAGAAGATGCACAAGCTTCTTGCCATTGCGGCCGAACTGAAGGAGATATTTGCTCAAAACTTGCTGTGCTGGTGCAGACAGTGGCACCCGACATGCCTGCGTTGTCGTTTTCACCCGGGCACTCTTTGGGCGGGCGCAGCACGCAGAAACACCTAGATTGCAGATAAGCGCCTTTTCTCATTGACCGCGACGAACAGAGAAGATGCACAAGCTTCTTACCATTGAGGCCGAACGGAAGGAGATATTTGCTCAAAACTTGCTGTGCTGGTGCAGACAGTGGCACCCGACATGCCTGCGTTGTCGATTTAACCCGGGCACTCTTTGGGCGTGCGCAGCACACAGAAACACCTAGATTGCAGATAAGCGCCTTTTCCCATTGACCGCGACGAACAGAGAAGATGCACAAGCTTCTTGCCATTGCGGCCGAACGGAAGGAGATATTTGCTCAAAACTTGCTGTGCTGGTGCAGACAGTGGCACCCGACATGCCTGCGTTGTCGTTTTCACCCGGGCACTCTTTGGGCGGGCGCAGCACGCAGAAACACCTAGATTGCAGATAAGCGCCTTTTCCCATTGACCGCGACGAACAGAGAGGATGCACAAGCTTCTTGCCATTGCGGCCGAATGGAAGGAGATATTTGCTCAAAAATTGCTGTGCTGGTGCAGACAGGGGCACCCGACATGCCTGCGTTGTCGTTTTCACCCGGGCACTCTTTGGGCGGGCGCAGCACGCAGAAACACCTAGATTGCAGATAAGCGCCTTTTCTCATTGACCGCGACGAACAGAGAAGATGCACAAGCTTCTTACCATTGAGGCCGAACGGAAGGAGATATTTGCTCAAAACTTGCTGTGCTGGTGCAGACAGTGGCACCCGACATGCCTGCGTTGTCGTTTTCACCCGGGCACTCTTTGGGCGGGCGCAGCACGCAGAAACACCTAGATTGCAGATAAGCGCCTTTTCTCATTGACCGCGACGAACAGAGAAGATGCACAAGCTTCTTACCATTGAGGCCGAACGGAAGGAGATATTTGCTCAAAACTTGCTGTGCTGGTGCAGACAGTGGCACCCGACATGCCTGCGTTGTCGATTTAACCCGGGCACTCTTTGGGCGTGCGCAGCACACAGAAACACCTAGATTGCAGATAAGCGCCTTTTCCCATTGACCGCGACGAACAGACAAGATGCACAAGCTTCTTGCCATTGCGGCCGAACGGAAGGAGATATTTGCTCAAAACTTGCTGTGCTGGTGCAGACAGTGGCACCCGACATGCCTGCGTTGTCGTTTTCACCAGGGCACTCTTTGGGCGGGCGCAGCACGCAGAAACACCTAGATTGCAGATAAGCGCCTTTTCCCATTGACCGCGACGAACAGAGAGGATGCACAAGCTTCTTGCCATTGCGGCCGAATGGAAGGAGATATTTGCTCAAAAATTGCTGTGCTGGTGCAGACAGGGGCACCCGACATGCCTGCGTTGTCGTTTTCACCCGGGCACTCTTTGGGCGGGCGCAGCACGCAGAAACACCTAGATTGCAGATAAGCGCCTTTTCCCATTGACCGCGACGAACAGACAAGATGCACAAGCTTCTTGCCATTGCGGCCGAACGGAAGGAGATATTTGCTCAAAACTTGCTGTGCTGGTGCAGACAGTGGCACCCGACATGCCTGCGTTGTCGTTTTCACCCGGGCACTCTTTGGGCGGGCGCAGCACGCAGAAACACCTAGATTGCAGATAAGCGCCTTTTCCCATTGACCGCGACGAACAGACAAGATGCACAAGCTTCTTGCCATTGCGGCCGAACGGAAGGAGATATTTGCTCAAAACTTGCTGTGCTGGTGCAGACAGTGGCACCCGACATGCCTGCGTTGTCGTTTTCACCCGGGCACTCTTTGGGCGGGCGCAGCACGCAGAAACACCTAGATTGCAGATAAGCGCCTTTTCCCATTGACCGCGACGAACAGAGAGGATGCACAAGCTTCTTGCCATTGCGGCCGAACGGAAGGAGATATTTGCTCAAAACTTGCTGTGCTGGTGCAGACAGTGGCACCCGACATGCCTGCGTTGTCGTTTTCACCCGGGCACTCTTTGGGCGGGCGCAGCACGCAGAAACACCTAGATTGCAGATAAGCGCCTTTTCCCATTGACCGCGACGAACAGAGAAGATGCACAAGCTTCTTGCCATTGCGGCCGAACGGAAGGAGATATTTGCTCAAAACTTGCTGTGCTGGTGCAGACAGTGGCACCCGACATGTCTGCGTTGTCGTTTTCACCCGGGCACTCTTTGGGCGGGCGCAGCACGCAGAAACACCTAGATTGCAGATAAGCGCCTTTTCCCATTGACCGCGACGAACAGAGAGGATGCACAAGCTTCTTGCCATTGCGGCCGAATGGAAGGAGATATTTGCTCAAAAATTGCTGTGCTGGTGCAGACAGGGGCACCCGACATGCCTGCGTTGTCGTTTTCACCCGGGCACTCTTTGGGCGGGCGCAGCACGCAGAAACACCTAGATTGCAGATAAGCGCCTTTTCCCATTGACCGCGACGAACAGACAAGATGCACAAGCTTCTTGCCATTGCGGCCGAACGGAAGGAGATATTTGCTCAAAACTTGCTGTGCTGGTGCAGACAGTGGCACCCGACATGCCTGCGTTGTCGTTTTCACCCAGGCACTCTTTGGGCGGGCGCAGCACGCAGAAACACCTAGATTGCAGATAAGCGCCTTTTCCCATTGACCGCGACGAACAGACAAGATGCACAAGCTTCTTGCCATTGCGGCCGAACGGAAGGAGATATTTGCTCAAAACTTGCTGTGCTGGTGCAGACAGTGGCACCCGACATGCCTGCGTTGTCGTTTTCACCCGGGCACTCTTTGGGCGGGCGCAGCACGCAGAAACACCTAGATTGCAGATAAGCGCCTTTTCCCATTGACCGCGACGAACAGAGAGGATGCACAAGCTTCTTGCCATTGCGGCCGAATGGAAGGAGATATTTGCTCAAAAATTGCTGTGCTGGTGCAGACAGTGGCACCCGACATGCCTGCGTTGTCGTTTTCACCCGGGCACTCTTTGGGCGGGCGCAGCACGCAGAAACACCTAGATTGCAGATAAGCGCCTTTTCCCATTGACCGCGACGAACAGAGAGGATGCACAAGCTTCTTACCATTGAGGCCGAACGGAAGGAGATATTTGCTCAAAACTTGCTGTGCTGGTGCAGACAGTGGCACCCGACATGCCTGCGTTGTCGTTTTCACCCGAGCACTCTTTGGGCGGGCGCAGCACGCAGAAACACCTAGATTGCAGATAAGCGCCTTTTCTCATTGACCGCGACGAACAGAGAAGATGCACAAGCTTCTTACCATTGAGGCCGAACGGAAGGAGATATTTGCTCAAAACTTGCTGTGCTGGTGCAGACAGTGGCACCCGACATGCCTGCGTTGTCGTTTTCACCCGGGCACTCTTTGGGCGGGCGCAGCACGCAGAAACACCTAGATTGCAGATAAGCGCCTTTTCCCATTGACCGCGACGAACAGACAAGATGCACAAGCTTCTTGCCATTGCGGCCGAACGGAAGGAGATATTTGCTCAAAACTTGCTGTGCTGGTGCAGACAGTGGCACCCGACATGCCTGCGTTGTCGTTTTCACCCGGGCACTCTTTGGGCGGGCGCAGCACGCAGAAACACCTAGATTGCAGATAAGCGCCTTTTCCCATTGACCGCGACGAACAGACAAGATGCACAAGCTTCTTGCCATTGCGGCCGAACGGAAGGAGATATTTGCTCAAAACTTGCTGTGCTGGTGCAGACAGTGGCACCCGACATGCCTGCGTTGTCGTTTTCACCCGGGCACTCTTTGGGCGGGCGCAGCACGCAGAAACACCTAGATTGCAGATAAGCGCCTTTTCCCATTGACCGCGACGAACAGAGAGGATGCACAAGCTTCTTGCCATTGCGGCCGAACGGAAGGAGATATTTGCTCAAAACTTGCTGTGCTGGTGCAGACAGTGGCACCCGACATGCCTGCGTTGTCGTTTTCACCCGGGCACTCTTTGGGCGGGCGCAGCACGCAGAAACACCTAGATTGCAGATAAGCGCCTTTTCCCATTGACCGCGACGAACAGAGAAGATGCACAAGCTTCTTGCCATTGCGGCCGAACGGAAGGAGATATTTGCTCAAAACTTGCTGTGCTGGTGCAGACAGTGGCACCCGACATGTCTGCGTTGTCGTTTTCACCCGGGCACTCTTTGGGCGGGCGCAGCACGCAGAAACACCTAGATTGCAGATAAGCGCCTTTTCCCATTGACCGCGACGAACAGAGAGGATGCACAAGCTTCTTGCCATTGCGGCCGAATGGAAGGAGATATTTGCTCAAAAATTGCTGTGCTGGTGCAGACAGGGGCACCCGACATGCCTGCGTTGTCGTTTTCACCCGGGCACTCTTTGGGCGGGCGCAGCACGCAGAAACACCTAGATTGCAGATAAGCGCCTTTTCCCATTGACCGCGACGAACAGACAAGATGCACAAGCTTCTTGCCATTGCGGCCGAACGGAAGGAGATATTTGCTCAAAACTTGCTGTGCTGGTGCAGACAGTGGCACCCGACATGCCTGCGTTGTCGTTTTCACCCAGGCACTCTTTGGGCGGGCGCAGCACGCAGAAACACCTAGATTGCAGATAAGCGCCTTTTCCCATTGACCGCGACGAACAGACAAGATGCACAAGCTTCTTGCCATTGCGGCCGAACGGAAGGAGATATTTGCTCAAAACTTGCTGTGCTGGTGCAGACAGTGGCACCCGACATGCCTGCGTTGTCGTTTTCACCCGGGCACTCTTTGGGCGGGCGCAGCACGCAGAAACACCTAGATTGCAGATAAGCGCCTTTTCCCATTGACCGCGACGAACAGAGAGGATGCACAAGCTTCTTGCCATTGCGGCCGAATGGAAGGAGATATTTGCTCAAAAATTGCTGTGCTGGTGCAGACAGTGGCACCCGACATGCCTGCGTTGTCGTTTTCACCCGGGCACTCTTTGGGCGGGCGCAGCACGCAGAAACACCTAGATTGCAGATAAGCGCCTTTTCCCATTGACCGCGACGAACAGAGAGGATGCACAAGCTTCTTACCATTGAGGCCGAACGGAAGGAGATATTTGCTCAAAACTTGCTGTGCTGGTGCAGACAGTGGCACCCGACATGCCTGCGTTGTCGTTTTCACCCGAGCACTCTTTGGGCGGGCGCAGCACGCAGAAACACCTAGATTGCAGATAAGCGCCTTTTCTCATTGACCGCGACGAACAGAGAAGATGCACAAGCTTCTTACCATTGAGGCCGAACGGAAGGAGATATTTGCTCAAAACTTGCTGTGCTGGTGCAGACAGTGGCACCCGACATGCCTGCGTTGTCGTTTTCACCCGGGCACTCTTTGGGCGGGCGCAGCACGCAGAAACACCTAGATTGCAGATAAGCGCCTTTTCCCATTGACCGCGACGAACAGAGAGGATGCACAAGCTTCTTGCCATTGCGGCCGAACGGAAGGAGATATTTGCTCAAAACTTGCTGTGCTGGTGCAGACAGTGGCACCCGACATGCCTGCGTTGTCGTTTTCACCCGAGCACTCTTTGGGCGGGCGCAGCACGCAGAAACACCTAGATTGCAGATAAGCGCCTTTTCTCATTGACCGCGACGAACAGAGAAGATGCACAAGCTTCTTACCATTGAGGCCGAACGGAAGGAGATATTTGCTCAAAACTTGCTGTGCTGGTGCAGACAGTGGCACCCGACATGCCTGCGTTGTCGTTTTCACCCGGGCACTCTTTGGGCGGGCGCAGCACGCAGAAACACCTAGATTGCAGATAAGCGCCTTTTCCCATTGACCGCGACGAACAGAGAGGATGCACAAGCTTCTTGCCATTGCGGCCGAATGGAAGGAGATATTTGCTCAAAAATTGCTGTGCTGGTGCAGACAGGGGCACCCGACATGCCTGCGTTGTCGTTTTCACCCGGGCACTCTTTGGGCGGGCGCAGCACGCAGAAACACCTAGATTGCAGATAAGCGCCTTTTCCCATTGACCGCGACGAACAGACAAGATGTACAAGCTTCTTGCCATTGCGGCCGAACGGAAGGAGATATTTGCTCAAAACTTGCTGTGCTGGTGCAGACAGTGGCACCCGACATGCCTGCGTTGTCGTTTTCACCCGGGCACTCTTTGGGCGGGCGCAGCACGCAGAAACACCTAGATTGCAGATAAGCACCTTTTCCCATTGACCGCGACGAACAGAGAGGATGCACAAGCTTCTTGCCATTGCGGCCGAATGGAAGGAGATATTTGCTCAAAAATTGCTGTGCTGGTGCAGACAGTGGCACCCGACATGCCTGCGTTGTCGTTTTCACCCGGGCACTCTTTGGGCGGGCGCAGCACGCAGAAACACCTAGATTGCAGATAAGCGCCTTTTCCCATTGACCGCGACGAACAGACAAGATGCACAAGCTTCTTGCCATTGCGGCCGAATGGAAGGAGATATTTGCTCAAAACTTGCTGTGCTGGTGCAGACAGTGGCACCCGACATGCCTACGTTGTCGTTTTCACCCGGGCACTCTTTGGGCGGGCGCAGCACGCAGAAACACCTAGATTGCAGATAAGCGCCTTTTCCCATTGACCGCGACGAACAGAGAGGATGCACAAGCTTCTTGCCATTGCGGCCGAACGGAAGGAGATATTTGCTCAAAACTTGCTGTGCTGGTGCAGACAGTGGCACCCGACATGCCTGCGTTGTCGATTTAACCCGGGCACTCTTTGGGCGGGCGCAGCACGCAGAAACACCTAGATTGCAGATAAGCGCCTTTTCCCATTGACCGCGACGAACAGAGAAGATGCACAAGCTTCTTACCATTGAGGCCGAACGGAAGGAGATATTTGCTCAAAACTTGCTGTGCTGGTGCAGACAGTGGCACCCGACATGCCTGCGTTGTCGTTTTCACCCGGGCACTCTTTGGGCGGGCGCAGCACGCAGAAACACCTAGATTGCAGATAAGCGCCTTTTCTCATTGACCGCGACGAACAGAGAAGATGCACAAGCTTCTTACGATTGAGGCCGAACGGAAGGAGATATTTGCTCAAAACTTGCTGTGCTGGTGCAGACAGTGGCACCCGACATGCCTGCGTTGTCGATTTAACCCGGGCACTCTTTGGGCGGGCGCAGCACGCAGAAACACCTAGATTGCAGATAAGCGCCTTTTCCCATTGACCGCGACGAACAGAGAAGATGCACAAGCTTCTTGCCATTGCGGCCGAACGGAAGGAGATATTTGCTCAAAACTTGCTGTGCTGGTGCAGACAGTGGCACCCGACATGCCTGCGTTGTCGTTTTCACCCGGGCACTCTTTGGGCGGGCGCAGCACGCAGAAACACCTAGATTGCAGATAAGCGCCTTTTCCCATTGACCGCGACGAACAGACAAGATGCACAAGCTTCTTGCCATTGCGGCCGAACGGAAGGAGATATTTGCTCAAAACTTGCTGTGCTGGTGCAGACAGTGGCACCCGACATGCCTGCGTTGTCATTTTCACCCGGGCACTCTTTGGGCGGGCGCAGCACGCAGAAACACCTAGATTGCAGATAAGCGCCTTTTCCCATTGACCGCGACGAACAGAGAGGATGCACAAGCTTCTTGCCATTGCGGCCGAACGGAAGGAGATATTTGCTCAAAACTTGCTGTGCTGGTGCAGACAGTGGCACCCGACATGCCTGCGTTGTCGTTTTCACCCGGGCACTCTTTGGGCGGGCGCAGCACGCAGAAACACCTAGATTGCAGATAAGCGCCTTTTCCCATTGACCGCGACGAACAGACAAGATGCACAAGCTTCTTGCCATTGCGGCCGAACGGAAGGAGATATTTGCTCAAAACTTGCTGTGCTGGTGCAGACAGTGGCACCCGACATGCATGCGTTGTCGTTTTCACCCGAGCACTCTTTGGGCGGGCGCAGCACGCAGAAACACCTAGATTGCAGATAAGCGCCTTTTCTCATTGACCGCGACGAACAGAGAAGATGCACAAGCTTCTTACCATTGAGGCCGAACGGAAGGAGATATTTGCTCAAAACTTGCTGTGCTGGTGCAGACAGTGGCACCCGACATGCCTGCGTTGTCGTTTTCACCCGGGCACTCTTTGGGCGGGCGCAGCACGCAGAAACACCTAGATTGCAGATAAGCGCCTTTTCCCATTGACCGCGACGAACAGAGAGGATGCACAAGCTTCTTGCCATTGCGGCCGAATGGAAGGAGATATTTGCTCAAAAATTGCTGTGCTGGTGCAGACAGGGGCACCCGACATGCCTGCGTTGTCGTTTTCACCCGGGCACTCTTTGGGCGGGCGCAGCACGCAGAAACACCTAGATTGCAGATAAGCGCCTTTTCCCATTGACCGCGACGAACAGAGAAGATGCACAAGCTTCTTGCCATTGCGGCCGAACGGAATTAGATATTTGCTCAAAACTTGCTGTGCTGGTGCAGACAGTGGCACCCGACATGCCTGCGTTGTCGTTTTCACCCGGGCACTCTTTGGGCGGGCGCAGCACGCAGAAACACCTAGATTGCAGATAAGCGCCTTTTCCCATTGACCGCGACGAACAGAGAAGATGCACAAGCTTCTTGCCATTGCGGCCGAACGGAAGGAGATATTTGCTCAAAACTTGCTGTGCTGGTGCAGACAGTGGCACCCGACATGCCTGCGTTGTCGTTTTCACCCGGGCACTCTTTGGGCGGGCGCAGCACGCAGAAACACCTAGATTGCAGATAAGCGCCTTTTCCCATTGACCGCGACGAACAGAGAGGATGCACAAGCTTCTTGCCATTGCGGCCGAATGGAAGGAGATATTTGCTCAAAAATTGCTGTGCTGGTGCAGACAGGGGCACCCGACATGCCTGCGTTGTCGTTTTCACCCGGGCACTCTTTGGGCGGGCGCAGCACGCAGAAACACCTAGATTGCAGATAAGCGCCTTTTCCCATTGACCGCGACGAACAGAGAGGATGCACAAGCTTCTTGCCATTGCGGCCGAACGGAAGGAGATATTTGCTCAAAACTTGCTGTGCTGGTGCAGACAGTGGCACCCGACATGCCTGCGTTGTCGTTTTCACCCGGGCACTCTTTGGGCGGGCGCAGCACGCAGAAACACCTAGATTGCAGATAAGCGCCTTTTCCCATTGACCGCGACGAACAGAGAAGATGCACAAGCTTCTTGCCATTGCGGCCGAACTGAAGGAGATATTTGCTCAAAACTTGCTGTGCTGGTGCAGACAGTGGCACCCGACATGCCTGCGTTGTCGTTTTCACCCGGGCACTCTTTGGGCGGGCGCAGCACGCAGAAACACCTAGATTGCAGATAAGCGCCTTTTCCCATTGACCGCGACGAACAGACAAGATGCACAAGCTTCTTGCCATTGCGGCCGAACGGAATTAGATATTTGCTCAAAACTTGCTGTGCTGGTGCAGACAGTGGCACCCGACATGCCTGCGTTGTCGTTTTCACCCGGGCACTCTTTGGGCGGGCGCAGCACGCAGAAACACCTAGATTGCAGATAAGCGCCTTTTCCCATTGACCGCGACGAACAGACAAGATGCACAAGCTTCTTGCCATTGCGGCCGAATGGAAGGAGATATTTGCTCAAAAATTGCTGTGCTGGTGCAGACAGGGGCACCCGACATGCCTGCGTTGTCGTTTTCACCCGGGCACTCTTTGGGCGGGCGCAGCACGCAGAAACACCTAGATTGCAGATAAGCGCCTTTTCCCATTGACCGCGACGAACAGAGAAGATGCACAAGCTTCTTGCCATTGCGGCCGAACGGAAGGAGATATTTGCTCAAAACTTGCTGTGCTGGTGCAGACAGTGGCACCCGACATGCCTGCGTTGTCGTTTTCACCCGGGCACTCTTTGGGCGGGCGCAGCACGCAGAAACACCTAGATTGCAGATAAGCGCCTTTTCCCATTGACCGCGACGAACAGAGAGGATGCACAAGCTTCTTGCCATTGCGGCCGAATGGAAGGAGATATTTGCTCAAAAATTGCTGTGCTGGTGCAGACAGGGGCACCCGACATGCCTGCGTTGTCGTTTTCACCCGGGCACTCTTTGGGCGGGCGCAGCACGCAGAAACACCTAGATTGCAGATAAGCGCCTTTTCCCATTGACCGCGACGAACAGAGAGGATGCACAAGCTTCTTGCCATTGCGGCCGAACGGAAGGAGATATTTGCTCAAAACTTGCTGTGCTGGTGCAGACAGTGGCACCCGACATGCCTGCGTTGTCGTTTTCACCCGGGCACTCTTTGGGCGGGCGCAGCACGCAGAAACACCTAGATTGCAGATAAGCGCCTTTTCCCATTGACCGCGACGAACAGAGAAGATGCACAAGCTTCTTGCCATTGCGGCCGAACTGAAGGAGATATTTGCTCAAAACTTGCTGTGCTGGTGCAGACAGTGGCACCCGACATGCCTGCGTTGTCGTTTTCACCCGGGCACTCTTTGGGCGGGCGCAGCACGCAGAAACACCTAGATTGCAGATAAGCGCCTTTTCCTATTGACCGCGACGAACAGACAAGATGCACAAGCTTCTTGCCATTGCGGCCGAACGGAATTAGATATTTGCTCAAAACTTGCTGTGCTGGTGCAGACAGTGGCACCCGACATGCCTGCGTTGTCGTTTTCACCAGGGCACTCTTTGGGTCGGCGCAGCACGCAGAAACACCTAGATTGCAGATAAGCGCCTTTTCCCATTGACCGCGACGAACAGAGAGGATGCACAAGCTTCTTGCCATTGCGGCCGAATGGAAGGAGATATTTGCTCAAAAATTGCTGTGCTGGTGCAGACAGGGGCACCCGACATGCCTGCGTTGTCGTTTTCACCCGGGCACTCTTTGGGCGGGCGCAGCACGCAGAAACACCTAGATTGCAGATAAGCGCCTTTTCCCATTGACCGCGACGAACAGACAAGATGCACAAGCTTCTTGCCATTGCGGCCGAACGGAAGGAGATATTTGCTCAAAACTTGCTGTGCTGGTGCAGACAGTGGCACCCGACATGCCTGCGTTGTCGTTTTCACCCGGGCACTCTTTGGGCGGGCTTAGCACGCAGAAATACCTAGATTGCAGATAAGCGCCTTTTCCCATTGACCGTGACGAACAGAGAGGATGCACAAGCTTCTTGCCATTGCGGCCGAACGGAAGGAGATATTTGCTCAAAACTTGCTGTGCTGGTGCAGACAGTGGCACCCGACATGCCTGAGTTGTCGTTTTCACCCGGGCACTCTTTGGGCGGGCGCAGCACGCAGAAACACCTAGATTGCAGATAAGCGCCTTTTCCCATTGACCGCGACGAACAGAGAAGATGCACAAGCTTCTTTCCATTGCGGCCGAACGGAAGGAGATATTTGCTCAAAACTTGCTGTGCTGGTGCAGACAGTGGCACCCGACATGCCTGCGTTGTCGTTTTCACCCGGGCACTCTTTGGGCGGGCGCAGCACGCAGAAACACCTAGATTGCAGATAAGCGCCTTTTCCCATTGACCGCGACGAACAGAGAAGATGCACAAGCTTCTTGCCTATGCGGCCGAATGGAAGGAGATATTTGCTCAAAACTTGCTGTGCTGGTGCAGACAGGGGCACCCGACATGCCTGCGTTGTCGTTTTCACCCGGGCACTCTTTGGGCGGGCGCAGCACGCAGAAACACCTAGATTGCAGATAAGCGCCTTTTCCCATTGACCGCGACGAACAGACAAGATGCACAAGCTTCTTGCCATTGCGGCCGAACGGAAGGAGATATTTGCTCAAAACTTGCTGTGCTGGTGCAGACAGTGGCACCCCACATGCCTGCGTTGTCGTTTTCACCCGGGCACTCTTTGGGCGGGCGCAGCACGCAGAAACACCTAGATTGCAGATAAGCGCCTTTTCTCATTGACCGCGACGAACAGAGAAGATGCACAAGCTTCTTACCATTGAGGCCGAACGGAAGGAGATATTTGCTCAAAACTTGCTGTGCTGGTGCAGACAGTGGCACCCGACATGCCTGCGTTGTCGTTTTCACCCGGGCACTCTTTGGGCGGGCGCAGCACGCAGAAACACCTAGATTGCAGATAAGCGCCTTTTCTCATTGACCGCGACGAACAGAGAAGATGCACAAGCTTCTTACCATTGAGGCCGAACGGAAGGAGATATTTGCTCAAAACTTGCTGTGCTGGTGCAGACAGTGGCACCCGACATGCCTGCGTTGTCGATTTAACCCGGGCACTCTTTGGGCGGGCGCAGCACGCAGATACACCTAGATTGCAGATAAGCGCCTTTTCCCATTGACCGCGACGAACAGAGAAGATGCACAAGCTTCTTGCCATTGCGGCCGAACGGAAGGAGATATTTGCTCAAAACTTGCTGTGCTGGTGCAGACAGTGGCACCCGACATGCCTGCGTTGTCGTTTTCACCCGGGCACTCTTTGGGCGGGCGCAGCACGCAGAAACACCTAGATTGCAGATAAGCGCCTTTTCCCATTGACCGCGACGAACAGAGAGGATGCACAAGCTTCTTGCCATTGCGGCCGAATGGAAGGAGATATTTGCTCAAAACTTGCTGTGCTGGTGCAGACAGGGGCACCCGACATGCCTGCGTTGTCGTTTTCACCCGGGCACTCTTTGGGCGGGCGCAGCACGCAGAAACACCTAGATTGCAGATAAGCGCCTTTTCCCATTGACCGCGACGAACAGACAAGATGCACAAGCTTCTTGCCATTGCGGCCGAACTGAAGGAGATATTTGCTCAAAACTTGCTGTGCTGGTGCAGACAGTGGCACCCGACATGCCTGCGTTGTCGTTTTCACCCGGGCACTCTTTGGGCGGGCGCAGCACGCAGAAACACCTAGATTGCAGATAAGCGCCTTTTCCCATTGACCGCGACGAACAGAGAAGATGCACAAGCTTCTTGCCATTGCGGCCGAACGGAATTAGATATTTGCTCAAAACTTGCTGTGCTGGTGCAGACAGTGGCACCCGACATGCCTGCGTTGTCGTTTTCACCCGGGCACTCTTTGGGCGGGCGCAGCACGCAGAAACACCTAGATTGCAGATAAGCGCCTTTTCCCATTGACCGCGACGAACAGAGAAGATGCACAAGCTTCTTGCCATTGCGGCCGAACTGAAGGAGATATTTGCTCAAAAATTGCTGTGCTGGTGCAGACAGTGGCACCCGACATGCCTGCGTTGTCGTTTTCACCCGGGCACTCTTTGGGCGGGCGCAGCACGCAGAAACACCTAGATTGCAGATAAGCGCCTTTTCCCATTGACCGCGACGAACAGACAAGATGCACAAGCTTCTTGCCATTGCGGCCGAACGGAATTAGATATTTGCTCAAAACTTGCTGTGCTGGTGCAGACAGTGGCACCCGACATGCCTGCGTTGTCGTTTTCACCCGGGCACTCTTTGGGCGGGCGCAGCACGCAGAAACACCTAGATTGCAGATAAGCGCCTTTTCCCATTGACCGCGACGAACAGACAAGATGCACAAGCTTCTTGCCATTGCGGCCGAACGGAAGGAGATATTTGCTCAAAACTTGCTGTGCTGGTGCAGACAGTGGCACCCGACATGCCTGCGTTGTCGTTTTCACCCGGGCACTCTTTGGGCGGGCGCAGCACGCAGAAACACCTAGATTGCAGATAAGCGCCTTTTCCCATTGACCGCGACGAACAGAGAAGATGCACAAGCTTCTTGCCATTGCGGCCGAACTGAAGGAGATATTTGCTCAAAACTTGCTGTGCTGGTGCAGACAGTGGCACCCGACATGCCTGCGTTGTCGTTTTCACCCGGGCACTCTTTGGGCGGGCGCAGCACGCAGAAACACCTAGATTGCAGATAAGCGCCTTTTCCCATTGACCGCGACGAACAGAGAAGATGCACAAGCTTCTTGCCATTGCGGCCGAACGGAATTAGATATTTGCTCAAAACTTGCTGTGCTGGTGCAGACAGTGGCACCCGACATGCCTGCGTTGTCGTTTTCACCCGGGCACTCTTTGGGCGGGCGCAGCACGCAGAAACACCTAGATTGCAGATAAGCGCCTTTTCCCATTGACCGCGACGAACAGACAAGATGCACAAGCTTCTTGCCATTGCGGCCGAATGGAAGGAGATATTTGCTCAAAAATTGCTGTGCTGGTGCAGACAGGGGCACCCGACATGCCTGCGTTGTCGTTTTCACCCGGGCACTCTTTGGGCGGGCGCAGCACGCAGAAACACCTAGATTGCAGATAAGCGCCTTTTCCCATTGACCGCGACGAACAGACAAGATGCACAAGCTTCTTGCCATTGCGGCCGAACGGAAGGAGATATTTGCTCAAAACTTGCTGTGCTGGTGCAGACAGTGGCACCCGACATGCCTGCGTTGTCGTTTTCACCCGGGCACTCTTTGGGCGGGCGCAGCACGCAGAAACACCTAGATTGCAGATAAGCGCCTTTTCTCATTGACCGCGACGAACAGAGAAGATGCACAAGCTTCTTACCATTGAGGCCGAACGGAAGGAGATATTTGCTCAAAACTTGCTGTGCTGGTGCAGACAGTGGCACCCGACATGCCTGCGTTGTCGTTTTCACCCGGGCACTCTTTGGGCGGGCGCAGCACGCAGAAACACCTAGATTGCAGATAAGCGCCTTTTCTCATTGACCGCGACGAACAGAGAAGATGCACAAGCTTCTTACCATTGAGGCCGAACGGAAGGAGATATTTGCTCAAAACTTGCTGTGCTGGTGCAGACAGTGGCACCCGACATGCCTGCGTTGTCGATTTAACCCGGGCACTCTTTGGGCGTGCGCAGCACACAGAAACACCTAGATTGCAGATAAGCGCCTTTTCCCATTGACCGCGACGAACAGAGAAGATGCACAAGCTTCTTGCCATTGCGGCCGAACGGAAGGAGATATTTGCTCAAAACTTGCTGTGCTGGTGCAGACAGTGGCACCCGACATGCCTGCGTTGTCGTTTTCACCCGGGCACTCTTTGGGCGGGCGCAGCACGCAGAAACACCTAGATTGCAGATAAGCGCCTTTTCCCATTGACCGCGACGAACAGAGAGGATGCACAAGCTTCTTGCCATTGCGGCCGAATGGAAGGAGATATTTGCTCAAAAATTGCTGTGCTGGTGCAGACAGGGGCACCCGACATGCCTGCGTTGTCGTTTTCACCCGGGCACTCTTTGGGCGGGCGCAGCACGCAGAAACACCTAGATTGCAGATAAGCGCCTTTTCCCATTGACCGCGACGAACAGACAAGATGCACAAGCTTCTTGCCATTGCGGCCGAACGGAAGGAGATATTTGCTCAAAACTTGCTGTGCTGGTGCAGACAGTGGCACCCGACATGTCTGCGTTGTCGTTTTCACCCGGGCACTCTTTGGGCGGGCGCAGCACGCAGAAACACCTAGATTGCAGATAAGCGCCTTTTCTCATTGACCGCGACGAACAGAGAAGATGCACAAGCTTCTTACCATTGAGGCCGAACGGAAGGAGATATTTGCTCAAAACTTGCTGTGCTGGTGCAGACAGTGGCACCCGACATGCCTGCGTTGTCGATTTAACCCGGGCACTCTTTGGGCGGGCGCAGCACGCAGAAACACCTAGATTGCAGATAAGCGCCTTTTCCCATTGACCGCGACGAACAGAGAAGATGCACAAGCTTCTTGCCATTGCGGCCGAACGGAATTAGATATTTGCTCAAAACTTGCTGTGCTGGTGCAGACAGTGGCACCCGACATGCCTGCGTTGTCGTTTTCACCCGGGCACTCTTTGGGCGGGCGCAGCACGCAGAAACACCTAGATTGCAGATAAGCGCCTTTTCCCATTGACCGCGACGAACAGACAAGATGCACAAGCTTCTTGCCATTGCGGCCGAATGGAAGGAGATATTTGCTCAAAAATTGCTGTGCTGGTGCAGACAGGGGCACCCGACATGCCTGCCTTGTCGTTTTCACCCGGGCACTCTTTGGGCGGGCGCAGCACGCAGAAACACCTAGATTGCAGATAAGCGCCTTTTCCCATTGACCGCGACGAACAGACAAGATGCACAAGCTTCTTGCCATTGCGGCCGAACGGAAGGAGATATTTGCTCAAAACTTGCTGTGCTGGTGCAGACAGTGGCACCCGACATGCCTGCGTTGTCGATTTAACCCGGGCACTCTTTGGGCGGGCGCAGCACGCAGATACACCTAGATTGCAGATAAGCGCCTTTTCCCATTGACCGCGACGAACAGAGAAGATGCACAAGCTTCTTGCCATTGCGGCCGAACGGAAGGAGATATTTGCTCAAAACTTGCTGTGCTGGTGCAGACAGTGGCACCCGACATGCCTGCGTTGTCGTTTTCACCCGGGCACTCTTTGGGCGGGCGCAGCACGCAGAAACACCTAGATTGCAGATAAGCGCCTTTTCCCATTGACCGCGACGAACAGAGAGGATGCACAAGCTTCTTGCCATTGCGGCCGAATGGAAGGAGATATTTGCTCAAAACTTGCTGTGCTGGTGCAGACAGGGGCACCCGACATGCCTGCGTTGTCGTTTTCACCCGGGCACTCTTTGGGCGGGCGCAGCACGCAGAAACACCTAGATTGCAGATAAGCGCCTTTTCCCATTGACCGCGACGAACAGACAAGATGCACAAGCTTCTTGCCATTGCGGCCGAACGGAAGGAGATATTTGCTCAAAACTTGCTGTGCTGGTGCAGACAGTGGCACCCGACATGCCTGCGTTGTCGTTTTCACCCGGGCACTCTTTGGGCGGGCGCAGCACGCAGAAACACCTAGATTGCAGATAAGCGCCTTTTCCCATTGACCGCGACGAACAGAGAGGATGCACAAGCTTCTTGCCATTGCGGCCGAACGGAAGGAGATATTTGCTCAAAACTTGCTGTGCTGGTGCAGACAGTGGCACCCGACATGCCTGCGTTGTCGTTTTCACCCGGGCACTCTTTGGGCGGGCGCAGCAAGCAGAAACACCTAAATTGCAGATAAGTGCCTTTTCTCATTGACCGCGACGAACAGAGAAGATGCACAAGCTTCTTACCATTGAGGCCGAACGGAAGGAGATATTTGCTCAAAACTTGCTGTGCTGGTGCAGACAGTGGCACCCGACATGCCTGCGTTGTCGATTTAACCCGGGCACTCTTTGGGCGAGCGCAGCACGCAGAAACACCTAGATTGCAGATAAGCGCCTTTTCCCATTGACCGCGACGAACAGAGAAGATGCACAAGCTTCTTGCCATTGCGGCCGAACGGAAGGAGATATTTGCTCAAAACTTGCTGTGCTGGTGCAGACAGTGGCACCCGACATGCCTGCGTTGTCGTTTTCACCCGGGCACTCTTTGGGCGGGCGCAGCACGCAGAAACACCTAGATTGCAGATAAGCGCCTTTTCCCATTGACCGCGACGAACAGAGAGGATGCACAAGCTTCTTGCCATTGCGGCCGAATGGAAGGAGATATTTGCTCAAAAATTGCTGTGCTGGTGCAGACAGGGGCACCCGACATGCCTGCGTTGTCGTTTTCACCCGGGCACTCTTTGGGCGGGCGCAGCACGCAGAAACACCTAGATTGCAGATAAGCGCCTTTTCCCATTGACGGCGACGAACAGAGAGGATGCACAAGCTTCTTGCCATTGCGGCCGAACGGAAGGAGATATTTGCTCAAAACTTGCTGTGCTGGTGCAGACAGTGGCACCCGACATGCCTGCGTTGTCGTTTTCACCCGAGCACTCTTTGGGCGGGCGCAGCACGCAGAAACACCTAGATTGCAGATAAGCGCCTTTTCTCATTGACCGCGACGAACAGAGAAGATGCACAAGCTTCTTACCATTGAGGCCGAACGGAAGGAGATATTTGCTCAAAACTTGCTGTGCTGGTGCAGACAGTGGCACCCGACATGCCTGCGTTGTCGTTTTCACCCGGGCACTCTTTGGGCGGGCGCAGCACGCAGAAACACCTAGATTGCAGATAAGCGCCTTTTCCCATTGACCGCGACGAACAGAGAGGATGCACAAGCTTCTTGCCATTGCGGCCGAATGGAAGGAGATATTTGCTCAAAAATTGCTGTGCTGGTGCAGACAGGGGCACCCGACATGCCTGCGTTGTCGTTTTCACCCGGGCACTCTTTGGGCGGGCGCAGCACGCAGAAACACCTAGATTGCACATAAGCGCCTTTTCCCATTGACCGCGACGAACAGACAAGATGTACAAGCTTCTTGCCATTGCGGCCGAACGGAAGGAGATATTTGCTCAAAACTTGCTGTGCTGGTGCAGACAGTGGCACCCGACATGCCTGCGTTGTCGTTTTCACCCGGGCACTCTTTGGGCGGGCGCAGCACGCAGAAACACCTAGATTGCAGATAAGCACCTTTTCCCATTGACCGCGACGAACAGAGAGGATGCACAAGCTTCTTACCATTGCGGCCGAATGGAAGGAGATATTTGCTCAAAAATTGCTGTGCTGGTGCAGACAGTGGCACCCGACATGCCTGCGTTGTCGTTTTCACCCGGGCACTCTTTGGGCGGGCGCAGCACGCAGAAACACCTAGATTGCAGATAAGCGCCTTTTCCCATTGACCGCGACGAACAGACAAGATGCACAAGCTTCTTGCCATTGCGGCCGAACGGAAGGAGATATTTGCTCAAAACTTGCTGTGCTGGTGCAGACAGTGGCACCCGACATGCCTACGTTGTCGTTTTCACCCGGGCACTCTTTGGGCGGGCGCAGCACGCAGAAACACCTAGATTGCAGATAAGCGCCTTTTCCCATTGACCGCGACGAACAGAGAGGATGCACAAGCTTCTTGCCATTGCGGCCGAACGGAAGGAGATATTTGCTCAAAACTTGCTGTGCTGGTGCAGACAGTGGCACCCGACATGCCTGCGTTGTCGTTTTCACCCGAGCACTCTTTGGGCGGGCGCAGCACGCAGAAACACCTAGATTGCAGATAAGCGCCTTTTCTCATTGACCGCGACGAACAGAGAAGATGCACAAGCTTCTTACCATTGAGGCCGAACGGAAGGAGATATTTGCTCAAAACTTGCTGTGCTGGTGCAGACAGTGGCACCCGACATGCCTGCGTTGTCGATTTAACCCGGGCACTCTTTGGGCGGGCGCAGCACGCAGAAACACCTAGATTGCAGATAAGCGCCTTTTCCCATTGACCGCGACGAACAGAGAAGATGCACAAGCTTCTTGCCATTGCGGCCGAACGGAAGGAGATATTTGCTCAAAACTTGCTGTGCTGGTGCAGACAGTGGCACCCGACATGCCTGCGTTGTCGTTTTCACCCGGGCACTCTTTGGGCGGGCGCAGCACGCAGAAACACCTAGATTGCAGATAAGCGCCTTTTCCCATTGACCGCGACGAACAGAGAGGATGCACAAGCTTCTTGCCATTGCGGCCGAATGGAAGGAGATATTTGCTCAAAAATTGCTGTGCTGGTGCAGACAGGGGCACCCGACATGCCTGCGTTGTCGTTTTCACCCGGGCACTCTTTGGGCGGGCGCAGCACGCAGAAACACCTAGATTGCAGATAAGCGCCTTTTCCCATTGACCGCGACGAACAGACAAGATGCACAAGCTTCTTGCCATTGCGGCCGAACGGAAGGAGATATTTGCTCAAAACTTGCTGTGCTGGTGCAGACAGTGGCACCCGACATGCCTGCGTTGTCGTTTTCACCCGGGCACTCTTTGGGCGGGCGCAGCACGCAGAAACACCTAGATTGCAGATAAGCGCCTTTTCCCATTGACCGCGACGAACAGAGAGGATGAACAAGCTTCTTGCCATTGCGGCCGAACGGAAGGAGATATTTGCTCAAAACTTGCTGTGCTGGTGCAGACAGTGGTACCCGACATGCCTGCGTTGTCGTTTTCACACGGGCACTCTTTGGGCGGGCGCAGCACGCAGAAACACCTAGATTGCAGATAAGCGCCTTTTCTCATTGACCGCGACGAACAGAGAAGATGCACAAGCTTCTTACCATTGAGGCCGAACGGAAGGAGATATTTGCTCAAAACTTGCTGTGCTGGTGCAGACAGTGGCACCCGACATGCCTGCGTTGTCGATTTAACCCGGGCACTTTTTGGGCGGGCGCAGCACGCAGAAACACCTAGATTGCAGATAAGCGCCTTTTCCCATTGACCGCGACGAACAGAGAAGATGCACAAGCTTCTTGCCATTGCGGCCGAACGGAAGGAGATATTTGCTCAAAACTTGCTGTGCTGGTGCAGACAGTGGCACCCGACATGCCTGCGTTGTCGTTTTCACCCGGGCACTCTTTGGGCGGCCGCAGCACGCAGAAACACCTAGATTGCAGATAAGCGCCTTTTCCCATTGACCGCGACGAACAGAGAGGATGCACAAGCTTCTTGCCATTGCGGCCGAACGGAAGGAGATATTTGCTCAAAACTTGCTGTGCTGGTGCAGACAGTGGCACCCGACATGCCTGCGTTGTAGTTTTCACCCGGGCACTCTTTGGGCGGGCGCAGCACGCAGAAACACCTAGATTGCAGATAAGCGCCTTTTCTCATTGACCGCGACGAACAGAGAAGATGCACAAGCTTCTTACCATTGAGGCCGAACGGAAGGAGATATTTGCTCAAAACTTGCTGTGCTGGTGCAGACAGTGGCACCCGACATGCCTGCGTTGTCGTTTTCACCCGGGCACTCTTTGGGCGGGCGCAGCACGCAGAAACACCTAGATTGCAGATAAGCGCCTTTTCTCATTGACCGCGACGAACAGAGAAGATGCACAAGCTTCTTACCATTGAGGCCGAACGGAAGGAGATATTTGCTCAAAACTTGCTGTGCTGGTGCAGACAGTGGCACCCGACATGCCTGCGTTGTCGATTTAACCCGGGCACTCTTTGGGCGGGCGCAGCACGCAGATACACCTAGATTGCAGATAAGCGCCTTTTCCCATTGACCGCGACGAACAGAGAAGATGCACAAGCTTCTTGCCATTGCGGCCGAACGGAAGGAGATATTTGCTCAAAACTTGCTGTGCTGGTGCAGACAGTGGCACCCGACATGCCTGCGTTGTCGTTTTCACCCGGGCACTCTTTGGGCGGGCGCAGCACGCAGAAACACCTAGATTGCAGATAAGCGCCTTTTCCCATTGACCGCGACGAACAGAGAGGATGCACAAGCTTCTTGCCATTGCGGCCGAATGGAAGGAGATATTTGCTCAAAACTTGCTGTGCTGGTGCAGACAGGGGCACCCGACATGCCTGCGTTGTCGTTTTCACCCGGGCACTCTTTGGGCGGGCGCAGCACGCAGAAACACCTAGATTGCAGATAAGCGCCTTTTCCCATTGACCGCGACGAACAGACAAGATGCACAAGCTTCTTGCCATTGCGGCCGAACTGAAGGAGATATTTGCTCAAAACTTGCTGTGCTGGTGCAGACAGTGGCACCCGACATGCCTGCGTTGTCGTTTTCACCCGGGCACTCTTTGGGCGGGCGCAGCACGCAGAAACACCTAGATTGCAGATAAGCGCCTTTTCCCATTGACCGCGACGAACAGAGAAGATGCACAAGCTTCTTGCCATTGCGGCCGAACGGAATTAGATATTTGCTCAAAACTTGCTGTGCTGGTGCAGACAGTGGCACCCGACATGCCTGCGTTGTCGTTTTCACCCGGGCACTCTTTGGGCGGGCGCAGCACGCAGAAACACCTAGATTGCAGATAAGCGCCTTTTCCCATTGACCGCGACGAACAGAGAAGATGCACAAGCTTCTTGCCATTGCGGCCGAACTGAAGGAGATATTTGCTCAAAACTTGCTGTGCTGGTGCAGACAGTGGCACCCGACATGCCTGCGTTGTCGTTTTCACCCGGGCACTCTTTGGGCGGGCGCAGCACGCAGAAACACCTAGATTGCAGATAAGCGCCTTTTCTCATTGACCGCGACGAACAGAGAAGATGCACAAGCTTCTTACCATTGAGGCCGAACGGAAGGAGATATTTGCTCAAAACTTGCTGTGCTGGTGCAGACAGTGGCACCCGACATGCCTGCGTTGTCGATTTAACCCGGGCACTCTTTGGGCGTGCGCAGCACACAGAAACACCTAGATTGCAGATAAGCGCCTTTTCCCATTGACCGCGACGAACAGAGAAGATGCACAAGCTTCTTGCCATTGCGGCCGAACGGAAGGAGATATTTGCTCAAAACTTGCTGTGCTGGTGCAGACAGTGGCACCCGACATGCCTGCGTTGTCGTTTTCACCCGGGCACTCTTTGGGCGGGCGCAGCACGCAGAAACACCTAGATTGCAGATAAGCGCCTTTTCCCATTGACCGCGACGAACAGAGAGGATGCACAAGCTTCTTGCCATTGCGGCCGAATGGAAGGAGATATTTGCTCAAAAATTGCTGTGCTGGTGCAGACAGGGGCACCCGACATGCCTGCGTTGTCGTTTTCACCCGGGCACTCTTTGGGCGGGCGCAGCACGCAGAAACACCTAGATTGCAGATAAGCGCCTTTTCTCATTGACCGCGACGAACAGAGAAGATGCACAAGCTTCTTACCATTGAGGCCGAACGGAAGGAGATATTTGCTCAAAACTTGCTGTGCTGGTGCAGACAGTGGCACCCGACATGCCTGCGTTGTCGTTTTCACCCGGGCACTCTTTGGGCGGGCGCAGCACGCAGAAACACCTAGATTGCAGATAAGCGCCTTTTCTCATTGACCGCGACGAACAGAGAAGATGCACAAGCTTCTTACCATTGAGGCCGAACGGAAGGAGATATTTGCTCAAAACTTGCTGTGCTGGTGCAGACAGTGGCACCCGACATGCCTGCGTTGTCGATTTAACCCGGGCACTCTTTGGGCGTGCGCAGCACACAGAAACACCTAGATTGCAGATAAGCGCCTTTTCCCATTGACCGCGACGAACAGACAAGATGCACAAGCTTCTTGCCATTGCGGCCGAACGGAAGGAGATATTTGCTCAAAACTTGCTGTGCTGGTGCAGACAGTGGCACCCGACATGCCTGCGTTGTCGTTTTCACCAGGGCACTCTTTGGGCGGGCGCAGCACGCAGAAACACCTAGATTGCAGATAAGCGCCTTTTCCCATTGACCGCGACGAACAGAGAGGATGCACAAGCTTCTTGCCATTGCGGCCGAATGGAAGGAGATATTTGCTCAAAAATTGCTGTGCTGGTGCAGACAGGGGCACCCGACATGCCTGCGTTGTCGTTTTCACCCGGGCACTCTTTGGGCGGGCGCAGCACGCAGAAACACCTAGATTGCAGATAAGCGCCTTTTCCCATTGACCGCGACGAACAGACAAGATGCACAAGCTTCTTGCCATTGCGGCCGAACGGAAGGAGATATTTGCTCAAAACTTGCTGTGCTGGTGCAGACAGTGGCACCCGACATGCCTGCGTTGTCGTTTTCACCCGGGCACTCTTTGGGCGGGCGCAGCACGCAGAAACACCTAGATTGCAGATAAGCGCCTTTTCCCATTGACCGCGACGAACAGACAAGATGCACAAGCTTCTTGCCATTGCGGCCGAACGGAAGGAGATATTTGCTCAAAACTTGCTGTGCTGGTGCAGACAGTGGCACCCGACATGCCTGCGTTGTCGTTTTCACCCGGGCACTCTTTGGGCGGGCGCAGCACGCAGAAACACCTAGATTGCAGATAAGCGCCTTTTCCCATTGACCGCGACGAACAGAGAGGATGCACAAGCTTCTTGCCATTGCGGCCGAACGGAAGGAGATATTTGCTCAAAACTTGCTGTGCTGGTGCAGACAGTGGCACCCGACATGCCTGCGTTGTCGTTTTCACCCGGGCACTCTTTGGGCGGGCGCAGCACGCAGAAACACCTAGATTGCAGATAAGCGCCTTTTCCCATTGACCGCGACGAACAGAGAAGATGCACAAGCTTCTTGCCATTGCGGCCGAACGGAAGGAGATATTTGCTCAAAACTTGCTGTGCTGGTGCAGACAGTGGCACCCGACATGTCTGCGTTGTCGTTTTCACCCGGGCACTCTTTGGGCGGGCGCAGCACGCAGAAACACCTAGATTGCAGATAAGCGCCTTTTCCCATTGACCGCGACGAACAGAGAGGATGCACAAGCTTCTTGCCATTGCGGCCGAATGGAAGGAGATATTTGCTCAAAAATTGCTGTGCTGGTGCAGACAGGGGCACCCGACATGCCTGCGTTGTCGTTTTCACCCGGGCACTCTTTGGGCGGGCGCAGCACGCAGAAACACCTAGATTGCAGATAAGCGCCTTTTCCCATTGACCGCGACGAACAGACAAGATGCACAAGCTTCTTGCCATTGCGGCCGAACGGAAGGATGCTCAAAACTTGCTGTGCTGGTGCAGACAGTGGCACCCGACATGCCTGCGTTGTCGTTTTCACCCAGGCACTCTTGGGCGGGCGCAGCACGCAGAAACACCTAGATTGCAGATAAGCGCCTTTTCCCATTGACCGCGACGAACAGACAAGATGCACAAGCTTCTGCCATTGCGGCCGAACGGAAGGAGATATTTGCTCAAAAACTTGCTGTGCTGGTGCAGACAGTGGCACCCGACATGCCTGCGTTGTCGTTTTCACCCGGGCACTCTTTGGGCGGGCGCAGCTAGCGCAGAAACACCTAGATTGCAGGATAAGCGCCTTTTCCCATTGACCGCGACGAACAGAGAGGATGCACAAGCTTCTTGCCATTGCGGCCGAAATGAAGGAGATATTTGCTCAAAAATTGCTGTGCTGGTGCAGACAGTGGCACCCGACATGCCTGCGTTTGTCGTTTTCACCCGGGCACTCTTTGGGCGGGCGCAGCACGCAGAAACACCTAGATTGCAGATAAGCGCCTTTTCCCATTGACCGCGACGAACAGAGAGGGATGCACAAGCTTCTTACCATTGAGGCCGAACGGAAGGAGATATTTGCTCAAAACTTGCTGTGCTGGTGCAGACAGTGGCACACCGACATGCCTGCGTTGTCGTTTTCACCCGAGCACTCTTTGGGCGGGCGCAGCACGCAGAAACACCTAGATTGCAGATAAGCGCCTTTTCTCATTGACCGCGACGAACAGAGAAGATGCACAAGCTTCTTACCATTGAGGCCGAACGGAAGGAGATATTTGCTCAAAACTTGCTGTGCTGGTGCAGACAGTGGCACCCGACATGCCTGCGTTGTCGTTTTCACCCGGGCACTCTTTGGGCGGGCGCAGCACGCAGAAACACTAGATTGCAGATAAGCGCCTTTTCCATTGACCGCGACGAACAGACAAGATGCACAAGCTTCTTGCCATTGCGGCCGAACGGAAGGAGATATTTGCTCAAAACTTGCTGTGCTGGTGCAGACAGTGGCACCCGACATGCCTGCGGTTGTCGTTTTTCACCCGGGCACTCTTTTGGCGGGCGCAGCACGCAGAAACACCTAGATTGCAGATAAGCGCCTTTTCCCATTGACCGCGACGAACAGACAAGGATGCACAAGCTTCTTGCCCATTGCGGCCGAACGGAAGGAGATATTTGCTCAAAACTTGCTGTGCTGGTGCAGACAGTGGCACCCGACATGGGCTGCGTTGTCGTTTTCACCCGGGCACTCTTTGGGCGGGCGCAGCACGCAGAAACACCTAGATTGCAGATAAGCGCTTTTCCCATTGACCGCGACGAACAGAGAGGATGCACAAGCTTCTTGCCATTGCGGCCGAACGGAAGGAGATATTTGCTCAAAACTTGCTGTGCTGGTGCAGACAGTGGCACCCGACATGCCTGCGTTGTCGTTTTCACCCGGCACTCTTTGGGCGGGCGCAGCACGCAGAAACACCTAGATTGCAGATAAGCGCCTTTTCCCATTGACCGCGACGAACAGAGAAGATGCACAAGCTTCTTGCCATTGCGGCCGAACGGAAGGAGATATTTGCTCAAAACTTGCTGTGCTGGTGCAGACAGTGGCACCCGACATGTCTGCGTTGTCGTTTTCACCCGGGCACTCTTTGGGCGGGCGCAGCACGCAGAAACACCTAGATTGCAGATAAGCGCCTTTTCCCATTGACCGCGACGAACAGAGAGGATGCACAAGCTTCTTGCCATTGCGGCCGAATGGAAGGAGATATTTGCTCAAAAATTGCTGTGCTGGTGCAGACAGGGGCACCCGACATGCCTGCGTTGTCGTTTTCACCCGGGCACTCTTTGGGCGGGCGCAGCACGCAGAAACACCTAGATTGCAGATAAGCGCCTTTTCCCATTGACCGCGACGAACAGACAAGATGCACAAGCTTCTTGCCATTGCGGCCGAACGGAAGGAGATATTTGCTCAAAACTTGCTGTGCTGGTGCAGACAGTGGCACCCGACATGCCTGCGTTGTCGTTTTCACCCAGGCACTCTTTGGGCGGGCGCAGCACGCAGAAACACCTAGATTGCAGATAAGCGCCTTTTCCCATTGACCGCGACGAACAGACAAGATGCACAAGCTTCTTGCCATTGCGGCCGAACGGAAGGAGATATTTGCTCAAAACTTGCTGTGCTGGTGCAGACAGTGGCACCCGACATGCCTGCGTTGTCGTTTTCACCCGGGCACTCTTTGGGCGGGCGCAGCACGCAGAAACACCTAGATTGCAGATAAGCGCCTTTTCCCATTGACCGCGACGAACAGAGAGGATGCACAAGCTTCTTGCCATTGCGGCCGAATGGAAGGAGATATTTGCTCAAAAATTGCTGTGCTGGTGCAGACAGTGGCACCCGACATGCCTGCGTTGTCGTTTTCACCCGGGCACTCTTTGGGCGGGCGCAGCACGCAGAAACACCTAGATTGCAGATAAGCGCCTTTTCCCATTGACCGCGACGAACAGAGAGGATGCACAAGCTTCTTACCATTGAGGCCGAACGGAAGGAGATATTTGCTCAAAACTTGCTGTGCTGGTGCAGACAGTGGCACCCGACATGCCTGCGTTGTCGTTTTCACCCGAGCACTCTTTGGGCGGGCGCAGCACGCAGAAACACCTAGATTGCAGATAAGCGCCTTTTCTCATTGACCGCGACGAACAGAGAAGATGCACAAGCTTCTTACCATTGAGGCCGAACGGAAGGAGATATTTGCTCAAAACTTGCTGTGCTGGTGCAGACAGTGGCACCCGACATGCCTGCGTTGTCGTTTTCACCCGGGCACTCTTTGGGCGGGCGCAGCACGCAGAAACACCTAGATTGCAGATAAGCGCCTTTTCCCATTGACCGCGACGAACAGAGAGGATGCACAAGCTTCTTGCCATTGCGGCCGAACGGAAGGAGATATTTGCTCAAAACTTGCTGTGCTGGTGCAGACAGTGGCACCCGACATGCCTGCGTTGTCGTTTTCACCCGAGCACTCTTTGGGCGGGCGCAGCACGCAGAAACACCTAGATTGCAGATAAGCGCCTTTTCTCATTGACCGCGACGAACAGAGAAGATGCACAAGCTTCTTACCATTGAGGCCGAACGGAAGGAGATATTTGCTCAAAACTTGCTGTGCTGGTGCAGACAGTGGCACCCGACATGCCTGCGTTGTCGTTTTCACCCGGGCACTCTTTGGGCGGGCGCAGCACGCAGAAACACCTAGATTGCAGATAAGCGCCTTTTCCCATTGACCGCGACGAACAGAGAGGATGCACAAGCTTCTTGCCATTGCGGCCGAATGGAAGGAGATATTTGCTCAAAAATTGCTGTGCTGGTGCAGACAGGGGCACCCGACATGCCTGCGTTGTCGTTTTCACCCGGGCACTCTTTGGGCGGGCGCAGCACGCAGAAACACCTAGATTGCAGATAAGCGCCTTTTCCCATTGACCGCGACGAACAGACAAGATGTACAAGCTTCTTGCCATTGCGGCCGAACGGAAGGAGATATTTGCTCAAAACTTGCTGTGCTGGTGCAGACAGTGGCACCCGACATGCCTGCGTTGTCGTTTTCACCCGGGCACTCTTTGGGCGGGCGCAGCACGCAGAAACACCTAGATTGCAGATAAGCATCTTTTCCCATTGACCGCGACGAACAGAGAGGATGCACAAGCTTCTTGCCATTGCGGCCGAATGGAAGGAGATATTTGCTCAAAAATTGCTGTGCTGGTGCAGACAGTGGCACCCGACATGCCTGCGTTGTCGTTTTCACCCGGGCACTCTTTGGGCGGGCGCAGCACGCAGAAACACCTAGATTGCAGATAAGCGCCTTTTCCCATTGACCGCGACGAACAGACAAGATGCACAAGCTTCTTGCCATTGCGGCCGAATGGAAGGAGATATTTGCTCAAAACTTGCTGTGCTGGTGCAGACAGTGGCACCCGACATGCCTACGTTGTCGTTTTCACCCGGGCACTCTTTGGGCGGGCGCAGCACGCAGAAACACCTAGATTGCAGATAAGCGCCTTTTCCCATTGACCGCGACGAACAGAGAGGATGCACAAGCTTCTTGCCATTGCGGCCGAACGGAAGGAGATATTTGCTCAAAACTTGCTGTGCTGGTGCAGACAGTGGCACCCGACATGCCTGCGTTGTCGATTTAACCCGGGCACTCTTTGGGCGGGCGCAGCACGCAGAAACACCTAGATTGCAGATAAGCGCCTTTTCCCATTGACCGCGACGAACAGAGAAGATGCACAAGCTTCTTACCATTGAGGCCGAACGGAAGGAGATATTTGCTCAAAACTTGCTGTGCTGGTGCAGACAGTGGCACCCGACATGCCTGCGTTGTCGTTTTCACCCGGGCACTCTTTGGGCGGGCGCAGCACGCAGAAACACCTAGATTGCAGATAAGCGCCTTTTCTCATTGACCGCGACGAACAGAGAAGATGCACAAGCTTCTTACGATTGAGGCCGAACGGAAGGAGATATTTGCTCAAAACTTGCTGTGCTGGTGCAGACAGTGGCACCCGACATGCCTGCGTTGTCGATTTAACCCGGGCACTCTTTGGGCGGGCGCAGCACGCAGAAACACCTAGATTGCAGATAAGCGCCTTTTCCCATTGACCGCGACGAACAGAGAAGATGCACAAGCTTCTTGCCATTGCGGCCGAACGGAAGGAGATATTTGCTCAAAACTTGCTGTGCTGGTGCAGACAGTGGCACCCGACATGCCTGCGTTGTCGTTTTCACCCGGGCACTCTTTGGGCGGGCGCAGCACGCAGAAACACCTAGATTGCAGATAAGCGCCTTTTCCCATTGACCGCGACGAACAGACAAGATGCACAAGCTTCTTGCCATTGCGGCCGAACGGAAGGAGATATTTGCTCAAAACTTGCTGTGCTGGTGCAGACAGTGGCACCCGACATGCCTGCGTTGTCATTTTCACCCGGGCACTCTTTGGGCGGGCGCAGCACGCAGAAACACCTAGATTGCAGATAAGCGCCTTTTCCCATTGACCGCGACGAACAGAGAGGATGCACAAGCTTCTTGCCATTGCGGCCGAACGGAAGGAGATATTTGCTCAAAACTTGCTGTGCTGGTGCAGACAGTGGCACCCGACATGCCTGCGTTGTCGTTTTCACCCGGGCACTCTTTGGGCGGGCGCAGCACGCAGAAACACCTAGATTGCAGATAAGCGCCTTTTCCCATTGACCGCGACGAACAGACAAGATGCACAAGCTTCTTGCCATTGCGGCCGAACGGAAGGAGATATTTGCTCAAAACTTGCTGTGCTGGTGCAGACAGTGGCACCCGACATGCATGCGTTGTCGTTTTCACCCGAGCACTCTTTGGGCGGGCGCAGCACGCAGAAACACCTAGATTGCAGATAAGCGCCTTTTCTCATTGACCGCGACGAACAGAGAAGATGCACAAGCTTCTTACCATTGAGGCCGAACGGAAGGAGATATTTGCTCAAAACTTGCTGTGCTGGTGCAGACAGTGGCACCCGACATGCCTGCGTTGTCGTTTTCACCCGGGCACTCTTTGGGCGGGCGCAGCACGCAGAAACACCTAGATTGCAGATAAGCGCCTTTTCCCATTGACCGCGACGAACAGAGAGGATGCACAAGCTTCTTGCCATTGCGGCCGAATGGAAGGAGATATTTGCTCAAAAATTGCTGTGCTGGTGCAGACAGGGGCACCCGACATGCCTGCGTTGTCGTTTTCACCCGGGCACTCTTTGGGCGGGCGCAGCACGCAGAAACACCTAGATTGCAGATAAGCGCCTTTTCCCATTGACCGCGACGAACAGAGAAGATGCACAAGCTTCTTGCCATTGCGGCCGAACGGAATTAGATATTTGCTCAAAACTTGCTGTGCTGGTGCAGACAGTGGCACCCGACATGCCTGCGTTGTCGTTTTCACCCGGGCACTCTTTGGGCGGGCGCAGCACGCAGAAACACCTAGATTGCAGATAAGCGCCTTTTCCCATTGACCGCGACGAACAGAGAAGATGCACAAGCTTCTTGCCATTGCGGCCGAACGGAAGGAGATATTTGCTCAAAACTTGCTGTGCTGGTGCAGACAGTGGCACCCGACATGCCTGCGTTGTCGTTTTCACCCGGGCACTCTTTGGGCGGGCGCAGCACGCAGAAACACCTAGATTGCAGATAAGCGCCTTTTCCCATTGACCGCGACGAACAGAGAGGATGCACAAGCTTCTTGCCATTGCGGCCGAATGGAAGGAGATATTTGCTCAAAAATTGCTGTGCTGGTGCAGACAGGGGCACCCGACATGCCTGCGTTGTCGTTTTCACCCGGGCACTCTTTGGGCGGGCGCAGCACGCAGAAACACCTAGATTGCAGATAAGCGCCTTTTCCCATTGACCGCGACGAACAGAGAGGATGCACAAGCTTCTTGCCATTGCGGCCGAACGGAAGGAGATATTTGCTCAAAACTTGCTGTGCTGGTGCAGACAGTGGCACCCGACATGCCTGCGTTGTCGTTTTCACCCGGGCACTCTTTGGGCGGGCGCAGCACGCAGAAACACCTAGATTGCAGATAAGCGCCTTTTCCCATTGACCGCGACGAACAGAGAAGATGCACAAGCTTCTTGCCATTGCGGCCGAACTGAAGGAGATATTTGCTCAAAACTTGCTGTGCTGGTGCAGACAGTGGCACCCGACATGCCTGCGTTGTCGTTTTCACCCGGGCACTCTTTGGGCGGGCGCAGCACGCAGAAACACCTAGATTGCAGATAAGCGCCTTTTCCCATTGACCGCGACGAACAGACAAGATGCACAAGCTTCTTGCCATTGCGGCCGAACGGAATTAGATATTTGCTCAAAACTTGCTGTGCTGGTGCAGACAGTGGCACCCGACATGCCTGCGTTGTCGTTTTCACCCGGGCACTCTTTGGGCGGGCGCAGCACGCAGAAACACCTAGATTGCAGATAAGCGCCTTTTCCCATTGACCGCGACGAACAGACAAGATGCACAAGCTTCTTGCCATTGCGGCCGAATGGAAGGAGATATTTGCTCAAAAATTGCTGTGCTGGTGCAGACAGGGGCACCCGACATGCCTGCGTTGTCGTTTTCACCCGGGCACTCTTTGGGCGGGCGCAGCACGCAGAAACACCTAGATTGCAGATAAGCGCCTTTTCCCATTGACCGCGACGAACAGAGAAGATGCACAAGCTTCTTGCCATTGCGGCCGAACGGAAGGAGATATTTGCTCAAAACTTGCTGTGCTGGTGCAGACAGTGGCACCCGACATGCCTGCGTTGTCGTTTTCACCCGGGCACTCTTTGGGCGGGCGCAGCACGCAGAAACACCTAGATTGCAGATAAGCGCCTTTTCCCATTGACCGCGACGAACAGAGAGGATGCACAAGCTTCTTGCCATTGCGGCCGAATGGAAGGAGATATTTGCTCAAAAATTGCTGTGCTGGTGCAGACAGGGGCACCCGACATGCCTGCGTTGTCGTTTTCACCCGGGCACTCTTTGGGCGGGCGCAGCACGCAGAAACACCTAGATTGCAGATAAGCGCCTTTTCCCATTGACCGCGACGAACAGAGAGGATGCACAAGCTTCTTGCCATTGCGGCCGAACGGAAGGAGATATTTGCTCAAAACTTGCTGTGCTGGTGCAGACAGTGGCACCCGACATGCCTGCGTTGTCGTTTTCACCCGGGCACTCTTTGGGCGGGCGCAGCACGCAGAAACACCTAGATTGCAGATAAGCGCCTTTTCCCATTGACCGCGACGAACAGAGAAGATGCACAAGCTTCTTGCCATTGCGGCCGAACTGAAGGAGATATTTGCTCAAAACTTGCTGTGCTGGTGCAGACAGTGGCACCCGACATGCCTGCGTTGTCGTTTTCACCCGGGCACTCTTTGGGCGGGCGCAGCACGCAGAAACACCTAGATTGCAGATAAGCGCCTTTTCCCATTGACCGCGACGAACAGACAAGATGCACAAGCTTCTTGCCATTGCGGCCGAACGGAATTAGATATTTGCTCAAAACTTGCTGTGCTGGTGCAGACAGTGGCACCCGACATGCCTGCGTTGTCGTTTTCACCAGGGCACTCTTTGGGTCGGCGCAGCACGCAGAAACACCTAGATTGCAGATAAGCGCCTTTTCCCATTGACCGCGACGAACAGAGAGGATGCACAAGCTTCTTGCCATTGCGGCCGAATGGAAGGAGATATTTGCTCAAAAATTGCTGTGCTGGTGCAGACAGGGGCACCCGACATGCCTGCGTTGTCGTTTTCACCCGGGCACTCTTTGGGCGGGCGCAGCACGCAGAAACACCTAGATTGCAGATAAGCGCCTTTTCCCATTGACCGCGACGAACAGACAAGATGCACAAGCTTCTTGCCATTGCGGCCGAACGGAAGGAGATATTTGCTCAAAACTTGCTGTGCTGGTGCAGACAGTGGCACCCGACATGCCTGCGTTGTCGTTTTCACCCGGGCACTCTTTGGGCGGGCTTAGCACGCAGAAATACCTAGATTGCAGATAAGCGCCTTTTCCCATTGACCGTGACGAACAGAGAGGATGCACAAGCTTCTTGCCATTGCGGCCGAACGGAAGGAGATATTTGCTCAAAACTTGCTGTGCTGGTGCAGACAGTGGCACCCGACATGCCTGAGTTGTCGTTTTCACCCGGGCACTCTTTGGGCGGGCGCAGCACGCAGAAACACCTAGATTGCAGATAAGCGCCTTTTCCCATTGACCGCGACGAACAGAGAAGATGCACAAGCTTCTTTCCATTGCGGCCGAACGGAAGGAGATATTTGCTCAAAACTTGCTGTGCTGGTGCAGACAGTGGCACCCGACATGCCTGCGTTGTCGTTTTCACCCGGGCACTCTTTGGGCGGGCGCAGCACGCAGAAACACCTAGATTGCAGATAAGCGCCTTTTCCCATTGACCGCGACGAACAGAGAAGATGCACAAGCTTCTTGCCTATGCGGCCGAATGGAAGGAGATATTTGCTCAAAACTTGCTGTGCTGGTGCAGACAGGGGCACCCGACATGCCTGCGTTGTCGTTTTCACCCGGGCACTCTTTGGGCGGGCGCAGCACGCAGAAACACCTAGATTGCAGATAAGCGCCTTTTCCCATTGACCGCGACGAACAGACAAGATGCACAAGCTTCTTGCCATTGCGGCCGAACGGAAGGAGATATTTGCTCAAAACTTGCTGTGCTGGTGCAGACAGTGGCACCCCACATGCCTGCGTTGTCGTTTTCACCCGGGCACTCTTTGGGCGGGCGCAGCACGCAGAAACACCTAGATTGCAGATAAGCGCCTTTTCTCATTGACCGCGACGAACAGAGAAGATGCACAAGCTTCTTACCATTGAGGCCGAACGGAAGGAGATATTTGCTCAAAACTTGCTGTGCTGGTGCAGACAGTGGCACCCGACATGCCTGCGTTGTCGTTTTCACCCGGGCACTCTTTGGGCGGGCGCAGCACGCAGAAACACCTAGATTGCAGATAAGCGCCTTTTCTCATTGACCGCGACGAACAGAGAAGATGCACAAGCTTCTTACCATTGAGGCCGAACGGAAGGAGATATTTGCTCAAAACTTGCTGTGCTGGTGCAGACAGTGGCACCCGACATGCCTGCGTTGTCGATTTAACCCGGGCACTCTTTGGGCGGGCGCAGCACGCAGATACACCTAGATTGCAGATAAGCGCCTTTTCCCATTGACCGCGACGAACAGAGAAGATGCACAAGCTTCTTGCCATTGCGGCCGAACGGAAGGAGATATTTGCTCAAAACTTGCTGTGCTGGTGCAGACAGTGGCACCCGACATGCCTGCGTTGTCGTTTTCACCCGGGCACTCTTTGGGCGGGCGCAGCACGCAGAAACACCTAGATTGCAGATAAGCGCCTTTTCCCATTGACCGCGACGAACAGAGAGGATGCACAAGCTTCTTGCCATTGCGGCCGAATGGAAGGAGATATTTGCTCAAAACTTGCTGTGCTGGTGCAGACAGGGGCACCCGACATGCCTGCGTTGTCGTTTTCACCCGGGCACTCTTTGGGCGGGCGCAGCACGCAGAAACACCTAGATTGCAGATAAGCGCCTTTTCCCATTGACCGCGACGAACAGACAAGATGCACAAGCTTCTTGCCATTGCGGCCGAACTGAAGGAGATATTTGCTCAAAACTTGCTGTGCTGGTGCAGACAGTGGCACCCGACATGCCTGCGTTGTCGTTTTCACCCGGGCACTCTTTGGGCGGGCGCAGCACGCAGAAACACCTAGATTGCAGATAAGCGCCTTTTCCCATTGACCGCGACGAACAGAGAAGATGCACAAGCTTCTTGCCATTGCGGCCGAACGGAATTAGATATTTGCTCAAAACTTGCTGTGCTGGTGCAGACAGTGGCACCCGACATGCCTGCGTTGTCGTTTTCACCCGGGCACTCTTTGGGCGGGCGCAGCACGCAGAAACACCTAGATTGCAGATAAGCGCCTTTTCCCATTGACCGCGACGAACAGACAAGATGCACAAGCTTCTTGCCATTGCGGCCGAATGGAAGGAGATATTTGCTCAAAAATTGCTGTGCTGGTGCAGACAGGGGCACCCGACATGCCTGCGTTGTCGTTTTCACCCGGGCACTCTTTGGGCGGGCGCAGCACGCAGAAACACCTAGATTGCAGATAAGCGCCTTTTCCCATTGACCGCGACGAACAGACAAGATGCACAAGCTTCTTGCCATTGCGGCCGAACGGAAGGAGATATTTGCTCAAAACTTGCTGTGCTGGTGCAGACAGTGGCACCCGACATGCCTGCGTTGTCGTTTTCACCCGGGCACTCTTTGGGCGGGCGCAGCACGCAGAAACACCTAGATTGCAGATAAGCGCCTTTTCTCATTGACCGCGACGAACAGAGAAGATGCACAAGCTTCTTACCATTGAGGCCGAACGGAAGGAGATATTTGCTCAAAACTTGCTGTGCTGGTGCAGACAGTGGCACCCGACATGCCTGCGTTGTCGATTTAACCCGGGCACTCTTTGGGCGTGCGCAGCACACAGAAACACCTAGATTGCAGATAAGCGCCTTTTCCCATTGACCGCGACGAACAGACAAGATGCACAAGCTTCTTGCCATTGCGGCCGAACGGAAGGAGATATTTGCTCAAAACTTGCTGTGCTGGTGCAGACAGTGGCACCCGACATGCCTGCGTTGTCGTTTTCACCAGGGCACTCTTTGGGCGGGCGCAGCACGCAGAAACACCTAGATTGCAGATAAGCGCCTTTTCCCATTGACCGCGACGAACAGAGAGGATGCACAAGCTTCTTGCCATTGCGGCCGAATGGAAGGAGATATTTGCTCAAAAATTGCTGTGCTGGTGCAGACAGGGGCACCCGACATGCCTGCGTTGTCGTTTTCACCCGGGCACTCTTTGGGCGGGCGCAGCACGCAGAAACACCTAGATTGCAGATAAGCGCCTTTTCCCATTGACCGCGACGAACAGACAAGATGCACAAGCTTCTTGCCATTGCGGCCGAACGGAAGGAGATATTTGCTCAAAACTTGCTGTGCTGGTGCAGACAGTGGCACCCGACATGCCTGCGTTGTCGTTTTCACCCGGGCACTCTTTGGGCGGGCGCAGCACGCAGAAACACCTAGATTGCAGATAAGCGCCTTTTCCCATTGACCGCGACGAACAGACAAGATGCACAAGCTTCTTGCCATTGCGGCCGAACGGAAGGAGATATTTGCTCAAAACTTGCTGTGCTGGTGCAGACAGTGGCACCCGACATGCCTGCGTTGTCGTTTTCACCCGGGCACTCTTTGGGCGGGCGCAGCACGCAGAAACACCTAGATTGCAGATAAGCGCCTTTTCCCATTGACCGCGACGAACAGAGAGGATGCACAAGCTTCTTGCCATTGCGGCCGAACGGAAGGAGATATTTGCTCAAAACTTGCTGTGCTGGTGCAGACAGTGGCACCCGACATGCCTGCGTTGTCGTTTTCACCCGGGCACTCTTTGGGCGGGCGCAGCACGCAGAAACACCTAGATTGCAGATAAGCGCCTTTTCCCATTGACCGCGACGAACAGAGAAGATGCACAAGCTTCTTGCCATTGCGGCCGAACGGAAGGAGATATTTGCTCAAAACTTGCTGTGCTGGTGCAGACAGTGGCACCCGACATGTCTGCGTTGTCGTTTTCACCCGGGCACTCTTTGGGCGGGCGCAGCACGCAGAAACACCTAGATTGCAGATAAGCGCCTTTTCCCATTGACGGCGACGAACAGAGAGGATGCACAAGCTTCTTGCCATTGCGGCCGAACGGAAGGAGATATTTGCTCAAAACTTGCTGTGCTGGTGCAGACAGTGGCACCCGACATGCCTGCGTTGTCGTTTTCACCCGAGCACTCTTTGGGCGGGCGCAGCACGCAGAAACACCTAGATTGCAGATAAGCGCCTTTTCTCATTGACCGCGACGAACAGAGAAGATGCACAAGCTTCTTACCATTGAGGCCGAACGGAAGGAGATATTTGCTCAAAACTTGCTGTGCTGGTGCAGACAGTGGCACCCGACATGCCTGCGTTGTCGTTTTCACCCGGGCACTCTTTGGGCGGGCGCAGCACGCAGAAACACCTAGATTGCAGATAAGCGCCTTTTCCCATTGACCGCGACGAACAGAGAGGATGCACAAGCTTCTTGCCATTGCGGCCGAATGGAAGGAGATATTTGCTCAAAAATTGCTGTGCTGGTGCAGACAGGGGCACCCGACATGCCTGCGTTGTCGTTTTCACCCGGGCACTCTTTGGGCGGGCGCAGCACGCAGAAACACCTAGATTGCAGATAAGCGCCTTTTCCCATTGACCGCGACGAACAGACAAGATGCACAAGCTTCTTGCCATTGCGGCCGAACTGAAGGAGATATTTGCTCAAAACTTGCTGTGCTGGTGCAGACAGTGGCACCCGACATGCCTGCGTTGTCGTTTTCACCCGGGCACTCTTTGGGCGGGCGCAGCACGCAGAAACACCTAGATTGCAGATAAGCGCCTTTTCCCATTGACCGCGACGAACAGAGAAGATGCACAAGCTTCTTGCCATTGCGGCCGAACGGAATTAGATATTTGCTCAAAACTTGCTGTGCTGGTGCAGACAGTGGCACCCGACATGCCTGCGTTGTCGTTTTCACCCGGGCACTCTTTGGGCGGGCGCAGCACGCAGAAACACCTAGATTGCAGATAAGCGCCTTTTCCCATTGACCGCGACGAACAGACAAGATGCACAAGCTTCTTGCCATTGCGGCCGAATGGAAGGAGATATTTGCTCAAAAATTGCTGTGCTGGTGCAGACAGGGGCACCCGACATGCCTGCGTTGTCGTTTTCACCCGGGCACTCTTTGGGCGGGCGCAGCACGCAGAAACACCTAGATTGCAGATAAGCGCCTTTTCCCATTGACCGCGACGAACAGACAAGATGCACAAGCTTCTTGCCATTGCGGCCGAACGGAAGGAGATATTTGCTCAAAACTTGCTGTGCTGGTGCAGACAGTGGCACCCGACATGCCTGCGTTGTCGTTTTCACCCGGGCACTCTTTGGGCGGGCGCAGCACGCAGAAACACCTAGATTGCAGATAAGCGCCTTTTCTCATTGACCGCGACGAACAGAGAAGATGCACAAGCTTCTTACCATTGAGGCCGAACGGAAGGAGATATTTGCTCAAAACTTGCTGTGCTGGTGCAGACAGTGGCACCCGACATGCCTGCGTTGTCGTTTTCACCCGGGCACTCTTTGGGCGGGCGCAGCACGCAGAAACACCTAGATTGCAGATAAGCGCCTTTTCTCATTGACCGCGACGAACAGAGAAGATGCACAAGCTTCTTACCATTGAGGCCGAACGGAAGGAGATATTTGCTCAAAACTTGCTGTGCTGGTGCAGACAGTGGCACCCGACATGCCTGCGTTGTCGATTTAACCCGGGCACTCTTTGGGCGTGCGCAGCACACAGAAACACCTAGATTGCAGATAAGCGCCTTTTCCCATTGACCGCGACGAACAGACAAGATGCACAAGCTTCTTGCCATTGCGGCCGAACGGAAGGAGATATTTGCTCAAAACTTGCTGTGCTGGTGCAGACAGTGGCACCCGACATGCCTGCGTTGTCGTTTTCACCAGGGCACTCTTTGGGCGGGCGCAGCACGCAGAAACACCTAGATTGCAGATAAGCGCCTTTTCCCATTGACCGCGACGAACAGAGAGGATGCACAAGCTTCTTGCCATTGCGGCCGAATGGAAGGAGATATTTGCTCAAAAATTGCTGTGCTGGTGCAGACAGGGGCACCCGACATGCCTGCGTTGTCGTTTTCACCCGGGCACTCTTTGGGCGGGCGCAGCACGCAGAAACACCTAGATTGCAGATAAGCGCCTTTTCCCATTGACCGCGACGAACAGACAAGATGCACAAGCTTCTTGCCATTGCGGCCGAACGGAAGGAGATATTTGCTCAAAACTTGCTGTGCTGGTGCAGACAGTGGCACCCGACATGCCTGCGTTGTCGTTTTCACCCGGGCACTCTTTGGGCGGGCGCAGCACGCAGAAACACCTAGATTGCAGATAAGCGCCTTTTCCCATTGACCGCGACGAACAGACAAGATGCACAAGCTTCTTGCCATTGCGGCCGAACGGAAGGAGATATTTGCTCAAAACTTGCTGTGCTGGTGCAGACAGTGGCACCCGACATGCCTGCGTTGTCGTTTTCACCCGGGCACTCTTTGGGCGGGCGCAGCACGCAGAAACACCTAGATTGCAGATAAGCGCCTTTTCCCATTGACCGCGACGAACAGAGAGGATGCACAAGCTTCTTGCCATTGCGGCCGAACGGAAGGAGATATTTGCTCAAAACTTGCTGTGCTGGTGCAGACAGTGGCACCCGACATGCCTGCGTTGTCGTTTTCACCCGGGCACTCTTTGGGCGGGCGCAGCACGCAGAAACACCTAGATTGCAGATAAGCGCCTTTTCCCATTGACCGCGACGAACAGAGAAGATGCACAAGCTTCTTGCCATTGCGGCCGAACGGAAGGAGATATTTGCTCAAAACTTGCTGTGCTGGTGCAGACAGTGGCACCCGACATGTCTGCGTTGTCGTTTTCACCCGGGCACTCTTTGGGCGGGCGCAGCACGCAGAAACACCTAGATTGCAGATAAGCGCCTTTTCCCATTGACCGCGACGAACAGAGAGGATGCACAAGCTTCTTGCCATTGCGGCCGAATGGAAGGAGATATTTGCTCAAAAATTGCTGTGCTGGTGCAGACAGGGGCACCCGACATGCCTGCGTTGTCGTTTTCACCCGGGCACTCTTTGGGCGGGCGCAGCACGCAGAAACACCTAGATTGCAGATAAGCGCCTTTTCCCATTGACCGCGACGAACAGACAAGATGCACAAGCTTCTTGCCATTGCGGCCGAACGGAAGGAGATATTTGCTCAAAACTTGCTGTGCTGGTGCAGACAGTGGCACCCGACATGCCTGCGTTGTCGTTTTCACCCAGGCACTCTTTGGGCGGGCGCAGCACGCAGAAACACCTAGATTGCAGATAAGCGCCTTTTCCCATTGACCGCGACGAACAGACAAGATGCACAAGCTTCTTGCCATTGCGGCCGAACGGAAGGAGATATTTGCTCAAAACTTGCTGTGCTGGTGCAGACAGTGGCACCCGACATGCCTGCGTTGTCGTTTTCACCCGGGCACTCTTTGGGCGGGCGCAGCACGCAGAAACACCTAGATTGCAGATAAGCGCCTTTTCCCATTGACCGCGACGAACAGAGAGGATGCACAAGCTTCTTGCCATTGCGGCCGAATGGAAGGAGATATTTGCTCAAAAATTGCTGTGCTGGTGCAGACAGTGGCACCCGACATGCCTGCGTTGTCGTTTTCACCCGGGCACTCTTTGGGCGGGCGCAGCACGCAGAAACACCTAGATTGCAGATAAGCGCCTTTTCCCATTGACCGCGACGAACAGAGAGGATGCACAAGCTTCTTACCATTGAGGCCGAACGGAAGGAGATATTTGCTCAAAACTTGCTGTGCTGGTGCAGACAGTGGCACCCGACATGCCTGCGTTGTCGTTTTCACCCGAGCACTCTTTGGGCGGGCGCAGCACGCAGAAACACCTAGATTGCAGATAAGCGCCTTTTCTCATTGACCGCGACGAACAGAGAAGATGCACAAGCTTCTTACCATTGAGGCCGAACGGAAGGAGATATTTGCTCAAAACTTGCTGTGCTGGTGCAGACAGTGGCACCCGACATGCCTGCGTTGTCGTTTTCACCCGGGCACTCTTTGGGCGGGCGCAGCACGCAGAAACACCTAGATTGCAGATAAGCGCCTTTTCCCATTGACCGCGACGAACAGAGAGGATGCACAAGCTTCTTGCAATTGCGGCCGAATGGAAGGAGATATTTGCTCAAAAATTGCTGTGCTGGTGCAGACAGGGGCACCCGACATGCCTGCGTTGTCGTTTTCACCCGGGCACTCTTTGGGCGGGCGCAGCACGCAGAAACACCTAGATTGCAGATAAGCGCCTTTTCCCATTGACCGCGACGAACAGAGAGGATGCACAAGCTTCTTGCCATTGCGGCCGAATGGAAGGAGATATTTGCTCAAAAATTGCTGTGCTGGTGCAGACAGGGGCACCCGACATGCCTGCGTTGTCGTTTTCACCCGGGCACTCTTTGGGCGGGCGCAGCACGCAGAAACACCTAGATTGCAGATAAGCGCCTTTTCCCATTGACCGCGACGAACAGACAAGATGTACAAGCTTCTTGCCATTGCGGCCGAACGGAAGGAGATATTTGCTCAAAACTTGCTGTGCTGGTGCAGACAGTGGCACCCGACATGCCTGCGTTGTCGTTTTCACCCGGGCACTCTTTGGGCGGGCGCAGCACGCAGAAACACCTAGATTGCAGATAAGCACCTTTTCCCATTGACCGCGACGAACAGAGAGGATGCACAAGCTTCTTGCCATTGCGGCCGAATGGAAGGAGATATTTGCTCAAAAATTGCTGTGCTGGTGCAGACAGTGGCACCCGACATGCCTGCGTTGTCGTTTTCACCCGGGCACTCTTTGGGCGGGCGCAGCACGCAGAAACACCTAGATTGCAGATAAGCGCCTTTTCCCATTGACCGCGACGAACAGACAAGATGCACAAGCTTCTTGCCATTGCGGCCGAACGGAAGGAGATATTTGCTCAAAACTTGCTGTGCTGGTGCAGACAGTGGCACCCGACATGCCTACGTTGTCGTTTTCACCCGGGCACTCTTTGGGCGGGCGCAGCACGCAGAAACACCTAGATTGCAGATAAGCGCCTTTTCCCATTGACCGCGACGAACAGAGAGGATGCACAAGCTTCTTGCCATTGCGGCCGAACGGAAGGAGATATTTGCTCAAAACTTGCTGTGCTGGTGCAGACAGTGGCACCCGACATGCCTGCGTTGTCGATTTAACCCGGGCACTCTTTGGGCGGGCGCAGCACGCAGAAACACCTAGATTGCAGATAAGCGCCTTTTCCCATTGACCGCGACGAACAGAGAAGATGCACAAGCTTCTTACCATTGAGGCCGAACGGAAGGAGATATTTGCTCAAAACTTGCTGTGCTGGTGCAGACAGTGGCACCCGACATGCCTGCGTTGTCGTTTTCACCCGGGCACTCTTTGGGCGGGCGCAGCACGCAGAAACACCTAGATTGCAGATAAGCGCCTTTTCTCATTGACCGCGACGAACAGAGAAGATGCACAAGCTTCTTACGATTGAGGCCGAACGGAAGGAGATATTTGCTCAAAACTTGCTGTGCTGGTGCAGACAGTGGCACCCGACATGCCTGCGTTGTCGATTTAACCCGGGCACTCTTTGGGCGGGCGCAGCACGCAGAAACACCTAGATTGCAGATAAGCGCCTTTTCCCATTGACCGCGACGAACAGAGAAGATGCACAAGCTTCTTGCCATTGCGGCCGAACGGAAGGAGATATTTGCTCAAAACTTGCTGTGCTGGTGCAGACAGTGGCACCCGACATGCCTGCGTTGTCGTTTTCACCCGGGCACTCTTTGGGCGGGCGCAGCACGCAGAAACACCTAGATTGCAGATAAGCGCCTTTTCCCATTGACCGCGACGAACAGACAAGATGCACAAGCTTCTTGCCATTGCGGCCGAACGGAAGGAGATATTTGCTCAAAACTTGCTGTGCTGGTGCAGACAGTGGCACCCGACATGCCTGCGTTGTCGTTTTCACCCGGGCACTCTTTGGGCGGGCGCAGCACGCAGAAACACCTAGATTGCAGATAAGCGCCTTTTCCCATTGACCGCGACGAACAGAGAGGATGCACAAGCTTCTTGCCATTGCGGCCGAACGGAAGGAGATATTTGCTCAAAACTTGCTGTGCTGGTGCAGACAGTGGCACCCGACATGCCTGCGTTGTCGTTTTCACCCGGGCACTCTTTGGGCGGGCGCAGCACGCAGAAACACCTAGATTGCAGATAAGCGCCTTTTCCCATTGACCGCGACGAACAGACAAGATGCACAAGCTTCTTGCCATTGCGGCCGAACGGAAGGAGATATTTGCTCAAAACTTGCTGTGCTGGTGCAGACAGTGGCACCCGACATGCATGCGTTGTCGTTTTCACCCGAGCACTCTTTGGGCGGGCGCAGCACGCAGAAACACCTAGATTGCCGATAAGCGCCTTTTCTCATTGACCGCGACGAACAGAGAAGATGCACAAGCTTCTTACCATTGAGGCCGAACGGAAGGAGATATTTGCTCAAAACTTGCTGTGCTGGTGCAGACAGTGGCACCCGACATGCCTGCGTTGTCGTTTTCACCCGGGCACTCTTTGGGCGGGCGCAGCACGCAGAAACACCTAGATTGCAGATAAGCGCCTTTTCCCATTGACCGCGACGAACAGAGAGGATGCACAAGCTTCTTGCCATTGCGGCCGAATGGAAGGAGATATTTGCTCAAAAATTGCTGTGCTGGTGCAGACAGGGGCACCCGACATGCCTGCGTTGTCGTTTTCACCCGGGCACTCTTTGGGCGGGCGCAGCACGCAGAAACACCTAGATTGCAGATAAGCGCCTTTTCCCATTGACCGCGACGAACAGAGAAGATGCACAAGCTTCTTGCCATTGCGGCCGAACGGAATTAGATATTTGCTCAAAACTTGCTGTGCTGGTGCAGACAGTGGCACCCGACATGCCTGCGTTGTCGTTTTCACCCGGGCACTCTTTGGGCGGGCGCAGCACGCAGAAACACCTAGATTGCAGATAAGCGCCTTTTCCCATTGACCGCGACGAACAGAGAAGATGCACAAGCTTCTTGCCATTGCGGCCGAACTGAAGGAGATATTTGCTCAAAACTTGCTGTGCTGGTGCAGACAGTGGCACCCGACATGCCTGCGTTGTCGTTTTCACCCGGGCACTCTTTGGGCGGGCGCAGCACGCAGAAACACCTAGATTGCAGATAAGCGCCTTTTCCCATTGACCGCGACGAACAGACAAGATGCACAAGCTTCTTGCCATTGCGGCCGAACGGAATTAGATATTTGCTCAAAACTTGCTGTGCTGGTGCAGACAGTGGCACCCGACATGCCTGCGTTGTCGTTTTCACCCGGGCACTCTTTGGGCGGGCGCAGCACGCAGAAACACCTAGATTGCAGATAAGCGCCTTTTCCCATTGACCGCGACGAACAGACAAGATGCACAAGCTTCTTGCCATTGCGGCCGAACGGAAGGAGATATTTGCTCAAAACTTGCTGTGCTGGTGCAGACAGTGGCACCCGACATGCCTGCGTTGTCGTTTTCACCCGGGCACTCTTTGGGCGGGCGCAGCACGCAGAAACACCTAGATTGCAGATAAGCGCCTTTTCTCATTGACCGCGACGAACAGAGAAGATGCACAAGCTTCTTACCATTGAGGCCGAACGGAAGGAGATATTTGCTCAAAACTTGCTGTGCTGGTGCAGACAGTGGCACCCGACATGCCTGCGTTGTCGTTTTCACCCGGGCACTCTTTGGGCGGGCGCAGCACGCAGAAACACCTAGATTGCAGATAAGCGCCTTTTCTCATTGACCGCGACGAACAGAGAAGATGCACAAGCTTCTTACCATTGAGGCCGAACGGAAGGAGATATTTGCTCAAAACTTGCTGTGCTGGTGCAGACAGTGGCACCCGACATGCCTGCGTTGTCGATTTAACCCGGGCACTCTTTGGGCGTGCGCAGCACACAGAAACACCTAGATTGCAGATAAGCGCCTTTTCCCATTGACCGCGACGAACAGAGAAGATGCACAAGCTTCTTGCCATTGCGGCCGAACGGAAGGAGATATTTGCTCAAAACTTGCTGTGCTGGTGCAGACAGTGGCACCCGACATGCCTGCGTTGTCGTTTTCACCCGGGCACTCTTTGGGCGGGCGCAGCACGCAGAAACACCTAGATTGCAGATAAGCGCCTTTTCCCATTGACCGCGACGAACAGAGAAGATGCACAAGCTTCTTGCCATTGCGGCCGAACTGAAGGAGATATTTGCTCAAAACTTGCTGTGCTGGTGCAGACAGTGGCACCCGACATGCCTGCGTTGTCGTTTTCACCCGGGCACTCTTTGGGCGGGCGCAGCACGCAGAAACACCTAGATTGCAGATAAGCGCCTTTTCCCATTGACCGCGACGAACAGACAAGATGCACAAGCTTCTTGCCATTGCGGCCGAACGGAAGGAGATATTTGCTCAAAACTTGCTGTGCTGGTGCAGACAGTGGCACCCGACATGCCTGCGTTGTCGTTTTCACCCGGGCACTCTTTGGGCGGGCGCAGCACGCAGAAACACCTAGATTGCAGATAAGCGCCTTTTCCCATTGACCGCGACGAACAGACAAGATGCACAAGCTTCTTGCCATTGCGGCCGAACGGAAGGAGATATTTGCTCAAAACTTGCTGTGCTGGTGCAGACAGTGGCACCCGACATGCCTGCGTTGTCGTTTTCACCAGGGCACTCTTTGGGTCGGCGCAGCACGCAGAAACACCTAGATTGCAGATAAGCGCCTTTTCCCATTGACCGCGACGAACAGAGAGGATGCACAAGCTTCTTGCCATTGCGGCCGAATGGAAGGAGATATTTGCTCAAAACTTGCTGTGCTGGTGCAGACAGTGGCACCCGACATGCCTGCGTTGTCGTTTTCACCCGGGCACTCTTTGGGCGGGCTTAGCACGCAGAAATACCTAGATTGCAGATAAGCGCCTTTTCCCATTGACCGTGACGAACAGAGAGGATGCACAAGCTTCTTGCCATTGCGGCCGAACGGAAGGAGATATTTGCTCAAAACTTGCTGTGCTGGTGCAGACAGTGGCACCCGACATGCCTGAGTTGTCGTTTTCACCCGGGCACTCTTTGGGCGGGCGCAGCACGCAGAAACACCTAGATTGCAGATAAGCGCCTTTTCCCATTGACCGCGACGAACAGAGAAGATGCACAAGCTTCTTTCCATTGCGGCCGAACGGAAGGAGATATTTGCTCAAAACTTGCTGTGCTGGTGCAGACAGTGGCACCCGACATGCCTGCGTTGTCGTTTTCACCCGGGCACTCTTTGGGCGGGCGCAGCACGCAGAAACACCTAGATTGCAGATAAGCGCCTTTTCCCATTGACCGCGACGAACAGAGAAGATGCACAAGCTTCTTGCCTATGCGGCCGAATGGAAGGAGATATTTGCTCAAAACTTGCTGTGCTGGTGCAGACAGGGGCACCCGACATGCCTGCGTTGTCGTTTTCACCCGGGCACTCTTTGGGCGGGCGCAGCACGCAGAAACACCTAGATTGCAGATAAGCGCCTTTTCCCATTGACCGCGACGAACAGACAAGATGCACAAGCTTCTTGCCATTGCGGCCGAACGGAAGGAGATATTTGCTCAAAACTTGCTGTGCTGGTGCAGACAGTGGCACCCGACATGCCTGCGTTGTCGTTTTCACCCGGGCACTCTTTGGGCGGGCGCAGCACGCAGAAACACCTAGATTGCAGATAAGCGCCTTTTCTCATTGACCGCGACGAACAGAGAAGATGCACAAGCTTCTTACCATTGAGGCCGAACGGAAGGAGATATTTGCTCAAAACTTGCTGTGCTGGTGCAGACAGTGGCACCCGACATGCCTGCGTTGTCGTTTTCACCCGGGCACTCTTTGGGCGGGCGCAGCACGCAGAAACACCTAGATTGCAGATAAGCGCCTTTTCTCATTGACCGCGACGAACAGAGAAGATGCACAAGCTTCTTACCATTGAGGCCGAACGGAAGGAGATATTTGCTCAAAACTTGCTGTGCTGGTGCAGACAGTGGCACCCGACATGCCTGCGTTGTCGATTTAACCCGGGCACTCTTTGGGCGGGCGCAGCACGCAGATACACCTAGATTGCAGATAAGCGCCTTTTCCCATTGACCGCGACGAACAGAGAAGATGCACAAGCTTCTTGCCATTGCGGCCGAACGGAAGGAGATATTTGCTCAAAACTTGCTGTGCTGGTGCAGACAGTGGCACCCGACATGCCTGCGTTGTCGTTTTCACCCGGGCACTCTTTGGGCGGGCGCAGCACGCAGAAACACCTAGATTGCAGATAAGCGCCTTTTCCCATTGACCGCGACGAACAGAGAGGATGCACAAGCTTCTTGCCATTGCGGCCGAATGGAAGGAGATATTTGCTCAAAACTTGCTGTGCTGGTGCAGACAGGGGCACCCGACATGCCTGCGTTGTCGTTTTCACCCGGGCACTCTTTGGGCGGGCGCAGCACGCAGAAACACCTAGATTGCAGATAAGCGCCTTTTCCCATTGACCGCGACGAACAGACAAGATGCACAAGCTTCTTGCCATTGCGGCCGAACTGAAGGAGATATTTGCTCAAAACTTGCTGTGCTGGTGCAGACAGTGGCACCCGACATGCCTGCGTTGTCGTTTTCACCCGGGCACTCTTTGGGCGGGCGCAGCACGCAGAAACACCTAGATTGCAGATAAGCGCCTTTTCCCATTGACCGCGACGAACAGAGAAGATGCACAAGCTTCTTGCCATTGCGGCCGAACGGAATTAGATATTTGCTCAAAACTTGCTGTGCTGGTGCAGACAGTGGCACCCGACATGCCTGCGTTGTCGTTTTCACCCGGGCACTCTTTGGGCGGGCGCAGCACGCAGAAACACCTAGATTGCAGATAAGCGCCTTTTCCCATTGACCGCGACGAACAGACAAGATGCACAAGCTTCTTGCCATTGCGGCCGAATGGAAGGAGATATTTGCTCAAAAATTGCTGTGCTGGTGCAGACAGGGGCACCCGACATGCCTGCGTTGTCGTTTTCACCCGGGCACTCTTTGGGCGGGCGCAGCACGCAGAAACACCTAGATTGCAGATAAGCGCCTTTTCCCATTGACCGCGACGAACAGACAAGATGCACAAGCTTCTTGCCATTGCGGCCGAACGGAAGGAGATATTTGCTCAAAACTTGCTGTGCTGGTGCAGACAGTGGCACCCGACATGCCTGCGTTGTCGTTTTCACCCGGGCACTCTTTGGGCGGGCGCAGCACGCAGAAACACCTAGATTGCAGATAAGCGCCTTTTCTCATTGACCGCGACGAACAGAGAAGATGCACAAGCTTCTTACCATTGAGGCCGAACGGAAGGAGATATTTGCTCAAAACTTGCTGTGCTGGTGCAGACAGTGGCACCCGACATGCCTGCGTTGTCGATTTAACCCGGGCACTCTTTGGGCGTGCGCAGCACACAGAAACACCTAGATTGCAGATAAGCGCCTTTTCCCATTGACCGCGACGAACAGACAAGATGCACAAGCTTCTTGCCATTGCGGCCGAACGGAAGGAGATATTTGCTCAAAACTTGCTGTGCTGGTGCAGACAGTGGCACCCGACATGCCTGCGTTGTCGTTTTCACCAGGGCACTCTTTGGGCGGGCGCAGCACGCAGAAACACCTAGATTGCAGATAAGCGCCTTTTCCCATTGACCGCGACGAACAGAGAGGATGCACAAGCTTCTTGCCATTGCGGCCGAATGGAAGGAGATATTTGCTCAAAAATTGCTGTGCTGGTGCAGACAGGGGCACCCGACATGCCTGCGTTGTCGTTTTCACCCGGGCACTCTTTGGGCGGGCGCAGCACGCAGAAACACCTAGATTGCAGATAAGCGCCTTTTCCCATTGACCGCGACGAACAGACAAGATGCACAAGCTTCTTGCCATTGCGGCCGAACGGAAGGAGATATTTGCTCAAAACTTGCTGTGCTGGTGCAGACAGTGGCACCCGACATGCCTGCGTTGTCGTTTTCACCCGGGCACTCTTTGGGCGGGCGCAGCACGCAGAAACACCTAGATTGCAGATAAGCGCCTTTTCCCATTGACCGCGACGAACAGACAAGATGCACAAGCTTCTTGCCATTGCGGCCGAACGGAAGGAGATATTTGCTCAAAACTTGCTGTGCTGGTGCAGACAGTGGCACCCGACATGCCTGCGTTGTCGTTTTCACCCGGGCACTCTTTGGGCGGGCGCAGCACGCAGAAACACCTAGATTGCAGATAAGCGCCTTTTCCCATTGACCGCGACGAACAGAGAGGATGCACAAGCTTCTTGCCATTGCGGCCGAACGGAAGGAGATATTTGCTCAAAACTTGCTGTGCTGGTGCAGACAGTGGCACCCGACATGCCTGCGTTGTCGTTTTCACCCGGGCACTCTTTGGGCGGGCGCAGCACGCAGAAACACCTAGATTGCAGATAAGCGCCTTTTCCCATTGACCGCGACGAACAGAGAAGATGCACAAGCTTCTTGCCATTGCGGCCGAACGGAAGGAGATATTTGCTCAAAACTTGCTGTGCTGGTGCAGACAGTGGCACCCGACATGTCTGCGTTGTCGTTTTCACCCGGGCACTCTTTGGGCGGGCGCAGCACGCAGAAACACCTAGATTGCAGATAAGCGCCTTTTCCCATTGACGGCGACGAACAGAGAGGATGCACAAGCTTCTTGCCATTGCGGCCGAACGGAAGGAGATATTTGCTCAAAACTTGCTGTGCTGGTGCAGACAGTGGCACCCGACATGCCTGCGTTGTCGTTTTCACCCGAGCACTCTTTGGGCGGGCGCAGCACGCAGAAACACCTAGATTGCAGATAAGCGCCTTTTCTCATTGACCGCGACGAACAGAGAAGATGCACAAGCTTCTTACCATTGAGGCCGAACGGAAGGAGATATTTGCTCAAAACTTGCTGTGCTGGTGCAGACAGTGGCACCCGACATGCCTGCGTTGTCGTTTTCACCCGGGCACTCTTTGGGCGGGCGCAGCACGCAGAAACACCTAGATTGCAGATAAGCGCCTTTTCCCATTGACCGCGACGAACAGAGAGGATGCACAAGCTTCTTGCCATTGCGGCCGAATGGAAGGAGATATTTGCTCAAAAATTGCTGTGCTGGTGCAGACAGGGGCACCCGACATGCCTGCGTTGTCGTTTTCACCCGGGCACTCTTTGGGCGGGCGCAGCACGCAGAAACACCTAGATTGCAGATAAGCGCCTTTTCCCATTGACCGCGACGAACAGACAAGATGCACAAGCTTCTTGCCATTGCGGCCGAACTGAAGGAGATATTTGCTCAAAACTTGCTGTGCTGGTGCAGACAGTGGCACCCGACATGCCTGCGTTGTCGTTTTCACCCGGGCACTCTTTGGGCGGGCGCAGCACGCAGAAACACCTAGATTGCAGATAAGCGCCTTTTCCCATTGACCGCGACGAACAGAGAAGATGCACAAGCTTCTTGCCATTGCGGCCGAACGGAATTAGATATTTGCTCAAAACTTGCTGTGCTGGTGCAGACAGTGGCACCCGACATGCCTGCGTTGTCGTTTTCACCCGGGCACTCTTTGGGCGGGCGCAGCACGCAGAAACACCTAGATTGCAGATAAGCGCCTTTTCCCATTGACCGCGACGAACAGACAAGATGCACAAGCTTCTTGCCATTGCGGCCGAATGGAAGGAGATATTTGCTCAAAAATTGCTGTGCTGGTGCAGACAGGGGCACCCGACATGCCTGCGTTGTCGTTTTCACCCGGGCACTCTTTGGGCGGGCGCAGCACGCAGAAACACCTAGATTGCAGATAAGCGCCTTTTCCCATTGACCGCGACGAACAGACAAGATGCACAAGCTTCTTGCCATTGCGGCCGAACGGAAGGAGATATTTGCTCAAAACTTGCTGTGCTGGTGCAGACAGTGGCACCCGACATGCCTGCGTTGTCGTTTTCACCCGGGCACTCTTTGGGCGGGCGCAGCACGCAGAAACACCTAGATTGCAGATAAGCGCCTTTTCTCATTGACCGCGACGAACAGAGAAGATGCACAAGCTTCTTACCATTGAGGCCGAACGGAAGGAGATATTTGCTCAAAACTTGCTGTGCTGGTGCAGACAGTGGCACCCGACATGCCTGCGTTGTCGTTTTCACCCGGGCACTCTTTGGGCGGGCGCAGCACGCAGAAACACCTAGATTGCAGATAAGCGCCTTTTCTCATTGACCGCGACGAACAGAGAAGATGCACAAGCTTCTTACCATTGAGGCCGAACGGAAGGAGATATTTGCTCAAAACTTGCTGTGCTGGTGCAGACAGTGGCACCCGACATGCCTGCGTTGTCGATTTAACCCGGGCACTCTTTGGGCGTGCGCAGCACACAGAAACACCTAGATTGCAGATAAGCGCCTTTTCCCATTGACCGCGACGAACAGACAAGATGCACAAGCTTCTTGCCATTGCGGCCGAACGGAAGGAGATATTTGCTCAAAACTTGCTGTGCTGGTGCAGACAGTGGCACCCGACATGCCTGCGTTGTCGTTTTCACCAGGGCACTCTTTGGGCGGGCGCAGCACGCAGAAACACCTAGATTGCAGATAAGCGCCTTTTCCCATTGACCGCGACGAACAGAGAGGATGCACAAGCTTCTTGCCATTGCGGCCGAATGGAAGGAGATATTTGCTCAAAAATTGCTGTGCTGGTGCAGACAGGGGCACCCGACATGCCTGCGTTGTCGTTTTCACCCGGGCACTCTTTGGGCGGGCGCAGCACGCAGAAACACCTAGATTGCAGATAAGCGCCTTTTCCCATTGACCGCGACGAACAGACAAGATGCACAAGCTTCTTGCCATTGCGGCCGAACGGAAGGAGATATTTGCTCAAAACTTGCTGTGCTGGTGCAGACAGTGGCACCCGACATGCCTGCGTTGTCGTTTTCACCCGGGCACTCTTTGGGCGGGCGCAGCACGCAGAAACACCTAGATTGCAGATAAGCGCTTTTTCCCATTGACCGCGACGAACAGACAAGATGCACAAGCTTCTTGCCATTGCGGCCGAACGGAAGGAGATATTTGCTCAAAACTTGCTGTGCTGGTGCAGACAGTGGCACCCGACATGCCTGCGTTGTCGTTTTCACCCGGGCACTCTTTGGGCGGGCGCAGCACGCAGAAACACCTAGATTGCAGATAAGCGCCTTTTCCCATTGACCGCGACGAACAGAGAGGATGCACAAGCTTCTTGCCATTGCGGCCGAACGGAAGGAGATATTTGCTCAAAACTTGCTGTGCTGGTGCAGACAGTGGCACCCGACATGCCTGCGTTGTCGTTTTCACCCGGGCACTCTTTGGGCGGGCGCAGCACGCAGAAACACCTAGATTGCAGATAAGCGCCTTTTCCCATTGACCGCGACGAACAGAGAAGATGCACAAGCTTCTTGCCATTGCGGCCGAACGGAAGGAGATATTTGCTCAAAACTTGCTGTGCTGGTGCAGACAGTGGCACCCGACATGTCTGCGTTGTCGTTTTCACCCGGGCACTCTTTGGGCGGGCGCAGCACGCAGAAACACCTAGATTGCAGATAAGCGCCTTTTCCCATTGACCGCGACGAACAGAGAGGATGCACAAGCTTCTTGCCATTGCGGCCGAATGGAAGGAGATATTTGCTCAAAAATTGCTGTGCTGGTGCAGACAGGGGCACCCGACATGCCTGCGTTGTCGTTTTCACCCGGGCACTCTTTGGGCGGGCGCAGCACGCAGAAACACCTAGATTGCAGATAAGCGCCTTTTCCCATTGACCGCGACGAACAGACAAGATGCACAAGCTTCTTGCCATTGCGGCCGAACGGAAGGAGATATTTGCTCAAAACTTGCTGTGCTGGTGCAGACAGTGGCACCCGACATGCCTGCGTTGTCGTTTTCACCCAGGCACTCTTTGGGCGGGCGCAGCACGCAGAAACACCTAGATTGCAGATAAGCGCCTTTTCCCATTGACCGCGACGAACAGACAAGATGCACAAGCTTCTTGCCATTGCGGCCGAACGGAAGGAGATATTTGCTCAAAACTTGCTGTGCTGGTGCAGACAGTGGCACCCGACATGCCTGCGTTGTCGTTTTCACCCGGGCACTCTTTGGGCGGGCGCAGCACGCAGAAACACCTAGATTGCAGATAAGCGCCTTTTCCCATTGACCGCGACGAACAGAGAGGATGCACAAGCTTCTTGCCATTGCGGCCGAATGGAAGGAGATATTTGCTCAAAAATTGCTGTGCTGGTGCAGACAGTGGCACCCGACATGCCTGCGTTGTCGTTTTCACCCGGGCACTCTTTGGGCGGGCGCAGCACGCAGAAACACCTAGATTGCAGATAAGCGCCTTTTCCCATTGACCGCGACGAACAGAGAGGATGCACAAGCTTCTTACCATTGAGGCCGAACGGAAGGAGATATTTGCTCAAAACTTGCTGTGCTGGTGCAGACAGTGGCACCCGACATGCCTGCGTTGTCGTTTTCACCCGAGCACTCTTTGGGCGGGCGCAGCACGCAGAAACACCTAGATTGCAGATAAGCGCCTTTTCTCATTGACCGCGACGAACAGAGAAGATGCACAAGCTTCTTACCATTGAGGCCGAACGGAAGGAGATATTTGCTCAAAACTTGCTGTGCTGGTGCAGACAGTGGCACCCGACATGCCTGCGTTGTCGTTTTCACCCGGGCACTCTTTGGGCGGGCGCAGCACGCAGAAACACCTAGATTGCAGATAAGCACCTTTTCCCATTGACCGCGACGAACAGAGAGGATGCACAAGCTTCTTACCATTGCGGCCGAATGGAAGGAGATATTTGCTCAAAAATTGCTGTGCTGGTGCAGACAGTGGCACCCGACATGCCTGCGTTGTCGTTTTCACCCGGGCACTCTTTGGGCGGGCGCAGCACGCAGAAACACCTAGATTGCAGATAAGCGCCTTTTCCCATTGACCGCGACGAACAGACAAGATGCACAAGCTTCTTGCCATTGCGGCCGAACGGAAGGAGATATTTGCTCAAAACTTGCTGTGCTGGTGCAGACAGTGGCACCCGACATGCCTACGTTGTCGTTTTCACCCGGGCACTCTTTGGGCGGGCGCAGCACGCAGAAACACCTAGATTGCAGATAAGCGCCTTTTCCCATTGACCGCGACGAACAGAGAGGATGCACAAGCTTCTTGCCATTGCGGCCGAACGGAAGGAGATATTTGCTCAAAACTTGCTGTGCTGGTGCAGACAGTGGCACCCGACATGCCTGCGTTGTCGTTTTCACCCGAGCACTCTTTGGGCGGGCGCAGCACGCAGAAACACCTAGATTGCAGATAAGCGCCTTTTCTCATTGACCGCGACGAACAGAGAAGATGCACAAGCTTCTTACCATTGAGGCCGAACGGAAGGAGATATTTGCTCAAAACTTGCTGTGCTGGTGCAGACAGTGGCACCCGACATGCCTGCGTTGTCGATTTAACCCGGGCACTCTTTGGGCGGGCGCAGCACGCAGAAACACCTAGATTGCAGATAAGCGCCTTTTCCCATTGACCGCGACGAACAGAGAAGATGCACAAGCTTCTTGCCATTGCGGCCGAACGGAAGGAGATATTTGCTCAAAACTTGCTGTGCTGGTGCAGACAGTGGCACCCGACATGCCTGCGTTGTCGTTTTCACCCGGGCACTCTTTGGGCGGGCGCAGCACGCAGAAACACCTAGATTGCAGATAAGCGCCTTTTCCCATTGACCGCGACGAACAGAGAGGATGCACAAGCTTCTTGCCATTGCGGCCGAATGGAAGGAGATATTTGCTCAAAAATTGCTGTGCTGGTGCAGACAGGGGCACCCGACATGCCTGCGTTGTCGTTTTCACCCGGGCACTCTTTGGGCGGGCGCAGCACGCAGAAACACCTAGATTGTAGATAAGCGCCTTTTCCCATTGACCGCGACGAACAGACAAGATGCACAAGCTTCTTGCCATTGCGGCCGAACGGAAGGAGATATTTGCTCAAAACTTGCTGTGCTGGTGCAGACAGTGGCACCCGACATGCCTGCGTTGTCGTTTTCACCCGGGCACTCTTTGGGCGGGCGCAGCACGCAGAAACACCTAGATTGCAGATAAGCGCCTTTTCCCATTGACCGCGACGAACAGAGAGGATGAACAAGCTTCTTGCCATTGCGGCCGAACGGAAGGAGATATTTGCTCAAAACTTGCTGTGCTGGTGCAGACAGTGGTACCCGACATGCCTGCGTTGTCGTTTTCACACGGGCACTCTTTGGGCGGGCGCAGCACGCAGAAACACCTAGATTGCAGATAAGCGCCTTTTCTCATTGACCGCGACGAACAGAGAAGATGCACAAGCTTCTTACCATTGAGGCCGAACGGAAGGAGATATTTGCTCAAAACTTGCTGTGCTGGTGCAGACAGTGGCACCCGACATGCCTGCGTTGTCGATTTAACCCGGGCACTTTTTGGGCGGGCGCAGCACGCAGAAACACCTAGATTGCAGATAAGCGCCTTTTCCCATTGACCGCGACGAACAGAGAAGATGCACAAGCTTCTTGCCATTGCGGCCGAACGGAAGGAGATATTTGCTCAAAACTTGCTGTGCTGGTGCAGACAGTGGCACCCGACATGCCTGCGTTGTCGTTTTCACCCGGGCACTCTTTGGGCGGCCGCAGCACGCAGAAACACCTAGATTGCAGATAAGCGCCTTTTCCCATTGACCGCGACGAACAGAGAGGATGCACAAGCTTCTTGCCAGTGCGGCCGAACGGAAGGAGATATTTGCTCAAAACTTGCTGTGCTGGTGCAGACAGTGGCACCCGACATGCCTGCGTTGTAGTTTTCACCCGGGCACTCTTTGGGCGGGCGCAGCACGCAGAAACACCTAGATTGCAGATAAGCGCCTTTTCTCATTGACCGCGACGAACAGAGAAGATGCACAAGCTTCTTACCATTGAGGCCGAACGGAAGGAGATATTTGCTCAAAACTTGCTGTGCTGGTGCAGACAGTGGCACCCGACATGCCTGCGTTGTCGTTTTCACCCGGGCACTCTTTGGGCGGGCGCAGCACGCAGAAACACCTAGATTGCAGATAAGCGCCTTTTCTCATTGACCGCGACGAACAGAGAAGATGCACAAGCTTCTTACCATTGAGGCCGAACGGAAGGAGATATTTGCTCAAAACTTGCTGTGCTGGTGCAGACAGTGGCACCCGACATGCCTGCGTTGTCGATTTAACCCGGGCACTCTTTGGGCGGGCGCAGCACGCAGATACACCTAGATTGCAGATAAGCGCCTTTTCCCATTGACCGCGACGAACAGAGAAGATGCACAAGCTTCTTGCCATTGCGGCCGAACGGAAGGAGATATTTGCTCAAAACTTGCTGTGCTGGTGCAGACAGTGGCACCCGACATGCCTGCGTTGTCGTTTTCACCCGGGCACTCTTTGGGCGGGCGCAGCACGCAGAAACACCTAGATTGCAGATAAGCGCCTTTTCCCATTGACCGCGACGAACAGAGAGGATGCACAAGCTTCTTGCCATTGCGGCCGAATGGAAGGAGATATTTGCTCAAAACTTGCTGTGCTGGTGCAGACAGGGGCACCCGACATGCCTGCGTTGTCGTTTTCACCCGGGCACTCTTTGGGCGGGCGCAGCACGCAGAAACACCTAGATTGCAGATAAGCGCCTTTTCCCATTGACCGCGACGAACAGACAAGATGCACAAGCTTCTTGCCATTGCGGCCGAACGGAAGGAGATATTTGCTCAAAACTTGCTGTGCTGGTGCAGACAGTGGCACCCGACATGCCTGCGTTGTCGTTTTCACCCGGGCACTCTTTGGGCGGGCGCAGCAAGCAGAAACACCTAGATTGCAGATAAGTGCCTTTTCTCATTGACCGCGACGAACAGATAAGATGCACAAGCTTCTTACCATTGAGGCCGAACGGAAGGAGATATTTGCTCAAAACTTGCTGTGCTGGTGCAGACAGTGGCACCCGACATGCCTGCGTTGTCGATTTAACCCGGGCACTCTTTGGGCGAGCGCAGCACGCAGAAACACCTAGATTGCAGATAAGCGCCTTTTCCCATTGACCGCGACGAACAGAGAAGATGCACAAGCTTCTTGCCATTGCGGCCGAACGGAAGGAGATATTTGCTCAAAACTTGCTGTGCTGGTGCAGACAGTGGCACCCGACATGCCTGCGTTGTCGTTTTCACCCGGGCACTCTTTGGGCGGGCGCAGCACGCAGAAACACCTAGATTGCAGATAAGCGCCTTTTCCCATTGACCGCGACGAACAGAGAGGATGCACAAGCTTCTTGCCATTGCGGCCGAATGGAAGGAGATATTTGCTCAAAAATTGCTGTGCTGGTGCAGACAGGGGCACCCGACATGCCTGCGTTGTCGTTTTCACCCGGGCACTCTTTGGGCGGGCGCAGCACGCAGAAACACCTAGATTGCAGATAAGCGCCTTTTCCCATTGACGGCGACGAACAGAGAGGATGCACAAGCTTCTTGCCATTGCGGCCGAACGGAAGGAGATATTTGCTCAAAACTTGCTGTGCTGGTGCAGACAGTGGCACCCGACATGCCTGCGTTGTCGTTTTCACCCGAGCACTCTTTGGGCGGGCGCAGCACGCAGAAACACCTAGATTGCAGATAAGCGCCTTTTCTCATTGACCGCGACGAACAGAGAAGATGCACAAGCTTCTTACCATTGAGGCCGAACGGAAGGAGATATTTGCTCAAAACTTGCTGTGCTGGTGCAGACAGTGGCACCCGACATGCCTGCGTTGTCGTTTTCACCCGGGCACTCTTTGGGCGGGCGCAGCACGCAGAAACACCTAGATTGCAGATAAGCGCCTTTTCCCATTGACCGCGACGAACAGAGAGGATGCACAAGCTTCTTGCCATTGCGGCCGAATGGAAGGAGATATTTGCTCAAAAATTGCTGTGCTGGTGCAGACAGGGGCACCCGACATGCCTGCGTTGTCGTTTTCACCCGGGCACTCTTTGGGCGGGCGCAGCACGCAGAAACACCTAGATTGCACATAAGCGCCTTTTCCCATTGACCGCGACGAACAGACAAGATGTACAAGCTTCTTGCCATTGCGGCCGAACGGAAGGAGATATTTGCTCAAAACTTGCTGTGCTGGTGCAGACAGTGGCACCCGACATGCCTGCGTTGTCGTTTTCACCCGGGCACTCTTTGGGCGGGCGCAGCACGCAGAAACACCTAGATTGCAGATAAGCACCTTTTCCCATTGACCGCGACGAACAGAGAGGATGCACAAGCTTCTTACCATTGCGGCCGAATGGAAGGAGATATTTGCTCAAAAATTGCTGTGCTGGTGCAGACAGTGGCACCCGACATGCCTGCGTTGTCGTTTTCACCCGGGCACTCTTTGGGCGGGCGCAGCACGCAGAAACACCTAGATTGCAGATAAGCGCCTTTTCCCATTGACCGCGACGAACAGACAAGATGCACAAGCTTCTTGCCATTGCGGCCGAACGGAAGGAGATATTTGCTCAAAACTTGCTGTGCTGGTGCAGACAGTGGCACCCGACATGCCTACGTTGTCGTTTTCACCCGGGCACTCTTTGGGCGGGCGCAGCACGCAGAAACACCTAGATTGCAGATAAGCGCCTTTTCCCATTGACCGCGACGAACAGAGAGGATGCACAAGCTTCTTGCCATTGCGGCCGAACGGAAGGAGATATTTGCTCAAAACTTGCTGTGCTGGTGCAGACAGTGGCACCCGACATGCCTGCGTTGTCGTTTTCACCCGAGCACTCTTTGGGCAGGCGCAGCACGCAGAAACACCTAGATTGCAGATAAGCGCCTTTTCTCATTGACCGCGACGAACAGAGAAGATGCACAAGCTTCTTACCATTGAGGCCGAACGGAAAGAGATATTTGCTCAAAACTTGCTGTGCTGGTGCAGACAGTGGCACCCGACATGCCTGCGTTGTCGATTTAACCCGGGCACTCTTTGGGCGGGCGCAGCACGCAGAAACACCTAGATTGCAGATAAGCGCCTTTTCCCATTGACCGCGACGAACAGAGAAGATGCACAAGCTTCTTGCCATTGCGGCCGAACGGAAGGAGATATTTGCTCAAAACTTGCTGTGCTGGTGCAGACAGTGGCACCCGACATGCCTGCGTTGTCGTTTTCACCCGGGCACTCTTTGGGCGGGCGCAGCACGCAGAAACACCTAGATTGCAGATAAGCGCCTTTTCCCATTGACCGCGACGAACAGAGAGGATGCACAAGCTTCTTGCCATTGCGGCCGAATGGAAGGAGATATTTGCTCAAAAATTGCTGTGCTGGTGCAGACAGGGGCACCCGACATGCCTGCGTTGTCGTTTTCACCCGGGCACTCTTTGGGCGGGCGCAGCACGCAGAAACACCTAGATTGCAGATAAGCGCCTTTTCCCATTGACCGCGACGAACAGACAAGATGCACAAGCTTCTTGCCATTGCGGCCGAACGGAAGGAGATATTTGCTCAAAACTTGCTGTGCTGGTGCAGACAGTGGCACCCGACATGCCTGCGTTGTCGTTTTCACCCGGGCACTCTTTGGGCGGGCTTAGCACGCAGAAATACCTAGATTGCAGATAAGCGCCTTTTCCCATTGACCGTGACGAACAGAGAGGATGCACAAGCTTCTTGCCATTGCGGCCGAACGGAAGGAGATATTTGCTCAAAACTTGCTGTGCTGGTGCAGACAGTGGCACCCGACATGCCTGAGTTGTCGTTTTCACCCGGGCACTCTTTGGGCGGGCGCAGCACGCAGAAACACCTAGATTGCAGATAAGCGCCTTTTCCCATTGACCGCGACGAACAGAGAAGATGCACAAGCTTCTTTCCATTGCGGCCGAACGGAAGGAGATATTTGCTCAAAACTTGCTGTGCTGGTGCAGACAGTGGCACCCGACATGCCTGCGTTGTCGTTTTCACCCGGGCACTCTTTGGGCGGGCGCAGCACGCAGAAACACCTAGATTGCAGATAAGCGCCTTTTCCCATTGACCGCGACGAACAGAGAAGATGCACAAGCTTCTTGCCTATGCGGCCGAATGGAAGGAGATATTTGCTCAAAACTTGCTGTGCTGGTGCAGACAGGGGCACCCGACATGCCTGCGTTGTCGTTTTCACCCGGGCACTCTTTGGGCGGGCGCAGCACGCAGAAACACCTAGATTGCAGATAAGCGCCTTTTCCCATTGACCGCGACGAACAGACAAGATGCACAAGCTTCTTGCCATTGCGGCCGAACGGAAGGAGATATTTGCTCAAAACTTGCTGTGCTGGTGCAGACAGTGGCACCCCACATGCCTGCGTTGTCGTTTTCACCCGGGCACTCTTTGGGCGGGCGCAGCACGCAGAAACACCTAGATTGCAGATAAGCGCCTTTTCCCATTGACCGCGACGAACAGAGAAGATGCACAAGCTTCTTGCCATTGCGGCCGAACGGAATTAGATATTTGCTCAAAACTTGCTGTGCTGGTGCAGACAGTGGCACCCGACATGCCTGCGTTGTCGTTTTCACCCGGGCACTCTTTGGGCGGGCGCAGCACGCAGAAACACCTAGATTGCAGATAAGCGCCTTTTCCCATTGACCGCGACGAACAGACAAGATGCACAAGCTTCTTGCCATTGCGGCCGAATGGAAGGAGATATTTGCTCAAAAATTGCTGTGCTGGTGCAGACAGGGGCACCCGACATGCCTGCGTTGTCGTTTTCACCCGGGCACTCTTTGGGCGGGCGCAGCACGCAGAAACACCTAGATTGCAGATAAGCGCCTTTTCCCATTGACCGCGACGAACAGACAAGATGCACAAGCTTCTTGCCATTGCGGCCGAACGGAAGGAGATATTTGCTCAAAACTTGCTGTGCTGGTGCAGACAGTGGCACCCGACATGCCTGCGTTGTCGTTTTCACCCGGGCACTCTTTGGGCGGGCGCAGCACGCAGAAACACCTAGATTGCAGATAAGCGCCTTTTCTCATTGACCGCGACGAACAGAGAAGATGCACAAGCTTCTTACCATTGAGGCCGAACGGAAGGAGATATTTGCTCAAAACTTGCTGTGCTGGTGCAGACAGTGGCACCCGACATGCCTGCGTTGTCGATTTAACCCGGGCACTCTTTGGGCGTGCGCAGCACACAGAAACACCTAGATTGCAGATAAGCGCCTTTTCCCATTGACCGCGACGAACAGACAAGATGCACAAGCTTCTTGCCATTGCGGCCGAACGGAAGGAGATATTTGCTCAAAACTTGCTGTGCTGGTGCAGACAGTGGCACCCGACATGCCTGCGTTGTCGTTTTCACCAGGGCACTCTTTGGGCGGGCGCAGCACGCAGAAACACCTAGATTGCAGATAAGCGCCTTTTCCCATTGACCGCGACGAACAGAGAGGATGCACAAGCTTCTTGCCATTGCGGCCGAATGGAAGGAGATATTTGCTCAAAAATTGCTGTGCTGGTGCAGACAGGGGCACCCGACATGCCTGCGTTGTCGTTTTCACCCGGGCACTCTTTGGGCGGGCGCAGCACGCAGAAACACCTAGATTGCAGATAAGCGCCTTTTCCCATTGACCGCGACGAACAGACAAGATGCACAAGCTTCTTGCCATTGCGGCCGAACGGAAGGAGATATTTGCTCAAAACTTGCTGTGCTGGTGCAGACAGTGGCACCCGACATGCCTGCGTTGTCGTTTTCACCCGGGCACTCTTTGGGCGGGCGCAGCACGCAGAAACACCTAGATTGCAGATAAGCGCCTTTTCCCATTGACCGCGACGAACAGACAAGATGCACAAGCTTCTTGCCATTGCGGCCGAACGGAAGGAGATATTTGCTCAAAACTTGCTGTGCTGGTGCAGACAGTGGCACCCGACATGCCTGCGTTGTCGTTTTCACCCGGGCACTCTTTGGGCGGGCGCAGCACGCAGAAACACCTAGATTGCAGATAAGCGCCTTTTCCCATTGACCGCGACGAACAGAGAGGATGCACAAGCTTCTTGCCATTGCGGCCGAACGGAAGGAGATATTTGCTCAAAACTTGCTGTGCTGGTGCAGACAGTGGCACCCGACATGCCTGCGTTGTCGTTTTCACCCGGGCACTCTTTGGGCGGGCGCAGCACGCAGAAACACCTAGATTGCAGATAAGCGCCTTTTCCCATTGACCGCGACGAACAGAGAAGATGCACAAGCTTCTTGCCATTGCGGCCGAACGGAAGGAGATATTTGCTCAAAACTTGCTGTGCTGGTGCAGACAGTGGCACCCGACATGTCTGCGTTGTCGTTTTCACCCGGGCACTCTTTGGGCGGGCGCAGCACGCAGAAACACCTAGATTGCAGATAAGCGCCTTTTCCCATTGACGGCGACGAACAGAGAGGATGCACAAGCTTCTTGCCATTGCGGCCGAACGGAAGGAGATATTTGCTCAAAACTTGCTGTGCTGGTGCAGACAGTGGCACCCGACATGCCTGCGTTGTCGTTTTCACCCGAGCACTCTTTGGGCGGGCGCAGCACGCAGAAACACCTAGATTGCAGATAAGCGCCTTTTCTCATTGACCGCGACGAACAGAGAAGATGCACAAGCTTCTTACCATTGAGGCCGAACGGAAGGAGATATTTGCTCAAAACTTGCTGTGCTGGTGCAGACAGTGGCACCCGACATGCCTGCGTTGTCGTTTTCACCCGGGCACTCTTTGGGCGGGCGCAGCACGCAGAAACACCTAGATTGCAGATAAGCGCCTTTTCCCATTGACCGCGACGAACAGAGAGGATGCACAAGCTTCTTGCCATTGCGGCCGAATGGAAGGAGATATTTGCTCAAAAATTGCTGTGCTGGTGCAGACAGGGGCACCCGACATGCCTGCGTTGTCGTTTTCACCCGGGCACTCTTTGGGCGGGCGCAGCACGCAGAAACACCTAGATTGCAGATAAGCGCCTTTTCCCATTGACCGCGACGAACAGACAAGATGCACAAGCTTCTTGCCATTGCGGCCGAACTGAAGGAGATATTTGCTCAAAACTTGCTGTGCTGGTGCAGACAGTGGCACCCGACATGCCTGCGTTGTCGTTTTCACCCGGGCACTCTTTGGGCGGGCGCAGCACGCAGAAACACCTAGATTGCAGATAAGCGCCTTTTCCCATTGACCGCGACGAACAGAGAAGATGCACAAGCTTCTTGCCATTGCGGCCGAACGGAATTAGATATTTGCTCAAAACTTGCTGTGCTGGTGCAGACAGTGGCACCCGACATGCCTGCGTTGTCGTTTTCACCCGGGCACTCTTTGGGCGGGCGCAGCACGCAGAAACACCTAGATTGCAGATAAGCGCCTTTTCCCATTGACCGCGACGAACAGACAAGATGCACAAGCTTCTTGCCATTGCGGCCGAATGGAAGGAGATATTTGCTCAAAAATTGCTGTGCTGGTGCAGACAGGGGCACCCGACATGCCTGCGTTGTCGTTTTCACCCGGGCACTCTTTGGGCGGGCGCAGCACGCAGAAACACCTAGATTGCAGATAAGCGCCTTTTCCCATTGACCGCGACGAACAGACAAGATGCACAAGCTTCTTGCCATTGCGGCCGAACGGAAGGAGATATTTGCTCAAAACTTGCTGTGCTGGTGCAGACAGTGGCACCCGACATGCCTGCGTTGTCGTTTTCACCCGGGCACTCTTTGGGCGGGCGCAGCACGCAGAAACACCTAGATTGCAGATAAGCGCCTTTTCTCATTGACCGCGACGAACAGAGAAGATGCACAAGCTTCTTACCATTGAGGCCGAACGGAAGGAGATATTTGCTCAAAACTTGCTGTGCTGGTGCAGACAGTGGCACCCGACATGCCTGCGTTGTCGTTTTCACCCGGGCACTCTTTGGGCGGGCGCAGCACGCAGAAACACCTAGATTGCAGATAAGCGCCTTTTCTCATTGACCGCGACGAACAGAGAAGATGCACAAGCTTCTTACCATTGAGGCCGAACGGAAGGAGATATTTGCTCAAAACTTGCTGTGCTGGTGCAGACAGTGGCACCCGACATGCCTGCGTTGTCGATTTAACCCGGGCACTCTTTGGGCGTGCGCAGCACACAGAAACACCTAGATTGCAGATAAGCGCCTTTTCCCATTGACCGCGACGAACAGACAAGATGCACAAGCTTCTTGCCATTGCGGCCGAACGGAAGGAGATATTTGCTCAAAACTTGCTGTGCTGGTGCAGACAGTGGCACCCGACATGCCTGCGTTGTCGTTTTCACCAGGGCACTCTTTGGGCGGGCGCAGCACGCAGAAACACCTAGATTGCAGATAAGCGCCTTTTCCCATTGACCGCGACGAACAGAGAGGATGCACAAGCTTCTTGCCATTGCGGCCGAATGGAAGGAGATATTTGCTCAAAAATTGCTGTGCTGGTGCAGACAGGGGCACCCGACATGCCTGCGTTGTCGTTTTCACCCGGGCACTCTTTGGGCGGGCGCAGCACGCAGAAACACCTAGATTGCAGATAAGCGCCTTTTCCCATTGACCGCGACGAACAGACAAGATGCACAAGCTTCTTGCCATTGCGGCCGAACGGAAGGAGATATTTGCTCAAAACTTGCTGTGCTGGTGCAGACAGTGGCACCCGACATGCCTGCGTTGTCGTTTTCACCCAGGCACTCTTTGGGCGGGCGCAGCACGCAGAAACACCTAGATTGCAGATAAGCGCCTTTTCCCATTGACCGCGACGAACAGACAAGATGCACAAGCTTCTTGCCATTGCGGCCGAACGGAAGGAGATATTTGCTCAAAACTTGCTGTGCTGGTGCAGACAGTGGCACCCGACATGCCTGCGTTGTCGTTTTCACCCGGGCACTCTTTGGGCGGGCGCAGCACGCAGAAACACCTAGATTGCAGATAAGCGCCTTTTCCCATTGACCGCGACGAACAGAGAGGATGCACAAGCTTCTTGCCATTGCGGCCGAATGGAAGGAGATATTTGCTCAAAAATTGCTGTGCTGGTGCAGACAGTGGCACCCGACATGCCTGCGTTGTCGTTTTCACCCGGGCACTCTTTGGGCGGGCGCAGCACGCAGAAACACCTAGATTGCAGATAAGCGCCTTTTCCCATTGACCGCGACGAACAGAGAGGATGCACAAGCTTCTTACCATTGAGGCCGAACGGAAGGAGATATTTGCTCAAAACTTGCTGTGCTGGTGCAGACAGTGGCACCCGACATGCCTGCGTTGTCGTTTTCACCCGAGCACTCTTTGGGCGGGCGCAGCACGCAGAAACACCTAGATTGCAGATAAGCGCCTTTTCTCATTGACCGCGACGAACAGAGAAGATGCACAAGCTTCTTACCATTGAGGCCGAACGGAAGGAGATATTTGCTCAAAACTTGCTGTGCTGGTGCAGACAGTGGCACCCGACATGCCTGCGTTGTCGTTTTCACCCGGGCACTCTTTGGGCGGGCGCAGCACGCAGAAACACCTAGATTGCAGATAAGCGCCTTTTCCCATTGACCGCGACGAACAGACAAGATGCACAAGCTTCTTGCCATTGCGGCCGAACGGAAGGAGATATTTGCTCAAAACTTGCTGTGCTGGTGCAGACAGTGGCACCCGACATGCCTGCGTTGTCGTTTTCACCCGGGCACTCTTTGGGCGGGCGCAGCACGCAGAAACACCTAGATTGCAGATAAGCGCCTTTTCCCATTGACCGCGACGAACAGACAAGATGCACAAGCTTCTTGCCATTGCGGCCGAACGGAAGGAGATATTTGCTCAAAACTTGCTGTGCTGGTGCAGACAGTGGCACCCGACATGCCTGCGTTGTCGTTTTCACCCGGGCACTCTTTGGGCGGGCGCAGCACGCAGAAACACCTAGATTGCAGATAAGCGCCTTTTCCCATTGACCGCGACGAACAGAGAGGATGCACAAGCTTCTTGCCATTGCGGCCGAACGGAAGGAGATATTTGCTCAAAACTTGCTGTGCTGGTGCAGACAGTGGCACCCGACATGCCTGCGTTGTCGTTTTCACCCGGGCACTCTTTGGGCGGGCGCAGCACGCAGAAACACCTAGATTGCAGATAAGCGCCTTTTCCCATTGACCGCGACGAACAGAGAAGATGCACAAGCTTCTTGCCATTGCGGCCGAACGGAAGGAGATATTTGCTCAAAACTTGCTGTGCTGGTGCAGACAGTGGCACCCGACATGTCTGCGTTGTCGTTTTCACCCGGGCACTCTTTGGGCGGGCGCAGCACGCAGAAACACCTAGATTGCAGATAAGCGCCTTTTCCCATTGACCGCGACGAACAGAGAGGATGCACAAGCTTCTTGCCATTGCGGCCGAATGGAAGGAGATATTTGCTCAAAAATTGCTGTGCTGGTGCAGACAGGGGCACCCGACATGCCTGCGTTGTCGTTTTCACCCGGGCACTCTTTGGGCGGGCGCAGCACGCAGAAACACCTAGATTGCAGATAAGCGCCTTTTCCCATTGACCGCGACGAACAGACAAGATGCACAAGCTTCTTGCCATTGCGGCCGAACGGAAGGAGATATTTGCTCAAAACTTGCTGTGCTGGTGCAGACAGTGGCACCCGACATGCCTGCGTTGTCGTTTTCACCCAGGCACTCTTTGGGCGGGCGCAGCACGCAGAAACACCTAGATTGCAGATAAGCGCCTTTTCCCATTGACCGCGACGAACAGACAAGATGCACAAGCTTCTTGCCATTGCGGCCGAACGGAAGGAGATATTTGCTCAAAACTTGCTGTGCTGGTGCAGACAGTGGCACCCGACATGCCTGCGTTGTCGTTTTCACCCGGGCACTCTTTGGGCGGGCGCAGCACGCAGAAACACCTAGATTGCAGATAAGCGCCTTTTCCCATTGACCGCGACGAACAGAGAGGATGCACAAGCTTCTTGCCATTGCGGCCGAATGGAAGGAGATATTTGCTCAAAAATTGCTGTGCTGGTGCAGACAGTGGCACCCGACATGCCTGCGTTGTCGTTTTCACCCGGGCACTCTTTGGGCGGGCGCAGCACGCAGAAACACCTAGATTGCAGATAAGCGCCTTTTCCCATTGACCGCGACGAACAGAGAGGATGCACAAGCTTCTTACCATTGAGGCCGAACGGAAGGAGATATTTGCTCAAAACTTGCTGTGCTGGTGCAGACAGTGGCACCCGACATGCCTGCGTTGTCGTTTTCACCCGAGCACTCTTTGGGCGGGCGCAGCACGCAGAAACACCTAGATTGCAGATAAGCGCCTTTTCTCATTGACCGCGACGAACAGAGAAGATGCACAAGCTTCTTACCATTGAGGCCGAACGGAAGGAGATATTTGCTCAAAACTTGCTGTGCTGGTGCAGACAGTGGCACCCGACATGCCTGCGTTGTCGTTTTCACCCGGGCACTCTTTGGGCGGGCGCAGCACGCAGAAACACCTAGATTGCAGATAAGCGCCTTTTCCCATTGACCGCGACGAACAGAGAGGATGCACAAGCTTCTTGCCATTGCGGCCGAACGGAAGGAGATATTTGCTCAAAACTTGCTGTGCTGGTGCAGACAGTGGCACCCGACATGCCTGCGTTGTCGTTTTCACCCGAGCACTCTTTGGGCGGGCGCAGCACGCAGAAACACCTAGATTGCAGATAAGCGCCTTTTCTCATTGACCGCGACGAACAGAGAAGATGCACAAGCTTCTTACCATTGAGGCCGAACGGAAGGAGATATTTGCTCAAAACTTGCTGTGCTGGTGCAGACAGTGGCACCCGACATGCCTGCGTTGTCGTTTTCACCCGGGCACTCTTTGGGCGGGCGCAGCACGCAGAAACACCTAGATTGCAGATAAGCGCCTTTTCCCATTGACCGCGACGAACAGAGAGGATGCACAAGCTTCTTGCCATTGCGGCCGAATGGAAGGAGATATTTGCTCAAAAATTGCTGTGCTGGTGCAGACAGGGGCACCCGACATGCCTGCGTTGTCGTTTTCACCCGGGCACTCTTTGGGCGGGCGCAGCACGCAGAAACACCTAGATTGCAGATAAGCGCCTTTTCTCATTGACCGCGACGAACAGAGAAGATGCACAAGCTTCTTACCATTGAGGCCGAACGGAAGGAGATATTTGCTCAAAACTTGCTGTGCTGGTGCAGACAGTGGCACCCGACATGCCTGCGTTGTCGATTTAACCCGGGCACTCTTTGGGCGGGCGCAGCACGCAGAAACACCTAGATTGCAGATAAGCGCCTTTTCCCATTGACCGCGACGAACAGAGAAGATGCACAAGCTTCTTGCCATTGCGGCCGAACGGAAGGAGATATTTGCTCAAAACTTGCTGTGCTGGTGCAGACAGTGGCACCCGACATGCCTGCGTTGTCGTTTTCACCCGGGCACTCTTTGGGCGGGCGCAGCACGCAGAAACACCTAGATTGCAGATAAGCGCCTTTTCCCATTGACCGCGACGAACAGAGAGGATGCACAAGCTTCTTGCCATTGCGGCCGAATGGAAGGAGATATTTGCTCAAAAATTGCTGTGCTGGTGCAGACAGGGGCACCCGACATGCCTGCGTTGTCGTTTTCACCCGGGCACTCTTTGGGCGGGCGCAGCACGCAGAAACACCTAGATTGCAGATAAGCGCCTTTTCCCATTGACCGCGACGAACAGACAAGATGCACAAGCTTCTTGCCATTGCGGCCGAACGGAAGGAGATATTTGCTCAAAACTTGCTGTGCTGGTGCAGACAGTGGCACCCGACATGCCTGCGTTGTCGTTTTCACCCGGGCACTCTTTGGGCGGGCGCAGCACGCAGAAACACCTAGATTGCAGATAAGCGCCTTTTCCCATTGACCGCGACGAACAGAGAGGATGAACAAGCTTCTTGCCATTGCGGCCGAACGGAAGGAGATATTTGCTCAAAACTTGCTGTGCTGGTGCAGACAGTGGTACCCGACATGCCTGCGTTGTCGTTTTCACACGGGCACTCTTTGGGCGGGCGCAGCACGCAGAAACACCTAGATTGCAGATAAGCGCCTTTTCTCATTGACCGCGACGAACAGAGAAGATGCACAAGCTTCTTACCATTGAGGCCGAACGGAAGGAGATATTTGCTCAAAACTTGCTGTGCTGGTGCAGACAGTGGCACCCGACATGCCTGCGTTGTCGATTTAACCCGGGCACTTTTTGGGCGGGCGCAGCACGCAGAAACACCTAGATTGCAGATAAGCGCCTTTTCCCATTGACCGCGACGAACAGAGAAGATGCACAAGCTTCTTGCCATTGCGGCCGAACGGAAGGAGATATTTGCTCAAAACTTGCTGTGCTGGTGCAGACAGTGGCACCCGACATGCCTGCGTTGTCGTTTTCACCCGGGCACTCTTTGGGCGGCCGCAGCACGCAGAAACACCTAGATTGCAGATAAGCGCCTTTTCCCATTGACCGCGACGAACAGAGAGGATGCACAAGCTTCTTGCCATTGCGGCCGAACGGAAGGAGATATTTGCTCAAAACTTGCTGTGCTGGTGCAGACAGTGGCACCCGACATGCCTGCGTTGTAGTTTTCACCCGGGCACTCTTTGGGCGGGCGCAGCACGCAGAAACACCTAGATTGCAGATAAGCGCCTTTTCTCATTGACCGCGACGAACAGAGAAGATGCACAAGCTTCTTACCATTGAGGCCGAACGGAAGGAGATATTTGCTCAAAACTTGCTGTGCTGGTGCAGACAGTGGCACCCGACATGCCTGCGTTGTCGTTTTCACCCGGGCACTCTTTGGGCGGGCGCAGCACGCAGAAACACCTAGATTGCAGATAAGCGCCTTTTCTCATTGACCGCGACGAACAGAGAAGATGCACAAGCTTCTTACCATTGAGGCCGAACGGAAGGAGATATTTGCTCAAAACTTGCTGTGCTGGTGCAGACAGTGGCACCCGACATGCCTGCGTTGTCGATTTAACCCGGGCACTCTTTGGGCGGGCGCAGCACGCAGATACACCTAGATTGCAGATAAGCGCCTTTTCCCATTGACCGCGACGAACAGAGAAGATGCACAAGCTTCTTGCCATTGCGGCCGAACGGAAGGAGATATTTGCTCAAAACTTGCTGTGCTGGTGCAGACAGTGGCACCCGACATGCCTGCGTTGTCGTTTTCACCCGGGCACTCTTTGGGCGGGCGCAGCACGCAGAAACACCTAGATTGCAGATAAGCGCCTTTTCCCATTGACCGCGACGAACAGAGAGGATGCACAAGCTTCTTGCCATTGCGGCCGAATGGAAGGAGATATTTGCTCAAAACTTGCTGTGCTGGTGCAGACAGGGGCACCCGACATGCCTGCGTTGTCGTTTTCACCCGGGCACTCTTTGGGCGGGCGCAGCACGCAGAAACACCTAGATTGCAGATAAGCGCCTTTTCCCATTGACCGCGACGAACAGACAAGATGCACAAGCTTCTTGCCATTGCGGCCGAACTGAAGGAGATATTTGCTCAAAACTTGCTGTGCTGGTGCAGACAGTGGCACCCGACATGCCTGCGTTGTCGTTTTCACCCGGGCACTCTTTGGGCGGGCGCAGCACGCAGAAACACCTAGATTGCAGATAAGCGCCTTTTCCCATTGACCGCGACGAACAGAGAAGATGCACAAGCTTCTTGCCATTGCGGCCGAACGGAATTAGATATTTGCTCAAAACTTGCTGTGCTGGTGCAGACAGTGGCACCCGACATGCCTGCGTTGTCGTTTTCACCCGGGCACTCTTTGGGCGGGCGCAGCACGCAGAAACACCTAGATTGCAGATAAGCGCCTTTTCCCATTGACCGCGACGAACAGAGAAGATGCACAAGCTTCTTGCCATTGCGGCCGAACTGAAGGAGATATTTGCTCAAAACTTGCTGTGCTGGTGCAGACAGTGGCACCCGACATGCCTGCGTTGTCGTTTTCACCCGGGCACTCTTTGGGCGGGCGCAGCACGCAGAAACACCTAGATTGCAGATAAGCGCCTTTTCTCATTGACCGCGACGAACAGAGAAGATGCACAAGCTTCTTACCATTGAGGCCGAACGGAAGGAGATATTTGCTCAAAACTTGCTGTGCTGGTGCAGACAGTGGCACCCGACATGCCTGCGTTGTCGATTTAACCCGGGCACTCTTTGGGCGTGCGCAGCACACAGAAACACCTAGATTGCAGATAAGCGCCTTTTCCCATTGACCGCGACGAACAGAGAAGATGCACAAGCTTCTTGCCATTGCGGCCGAACGGAAGGAGATATTTGCTCAAAACTTGCTGTGCTGGTGCAGACAGTGGCACCCGACATGCCTGCGTTGTCGTTTTCACCCGGGCACTCTTTGGGCGGGCGCAGCACGCAGAAACACCTAGATTGCAGATAAGCGCCTTTTCCCATTGACCGCGACGAACAGAGAGGATGCACAAGCTTCTTGCCATTGCGGCCGAATGGAAGGAGATATTTGCTCAAAAATTGCTGTGCTGGTGCAGACAGGGGCACCCGACATGCCTGCGTTGTCGTTTTCACCCGGGCACTCTTTGGGCGGGCGCAGCACGCAGAAACACCTAGATTGCAGATAAGCGCCTTTTCTCATTGACCGCGACGAACAGAGAAGATGCACAAGCTTCTTACCATTGAGGCCGAACGGAAGGAGATATTTGCTCAAAACTTGCTGTGCTGGTGCAGACAGTGGCACCCGACATGCCTGCGTTGTCGTTTTCACCCGGGCACTCTTTGGGCGGGCGCAGCACGCAGAAACACCTAGATTGCAGATAAGCGCCTTTTCTCATTGACCGCGACGAACAGAGAAGATGCACAAGCTTCTTACCATTGAGGCCGAACGGAAGGAGATATTTGCTCAAAACTTGCTGTGCTGGTGCAGACAGTGGCACCCGACATGCCTGCGTTGTCGATTTAACCCGGGCACTCTTTGGGCGTGCGCAGCACACAGAAACACCTAGATTGCAGATAAGCGCCTTTTCCCATTGACCGCGACGAACAGAGAAGATGCACAAGCTTCTTGCCATTGCGGCCGAACGGAAGGAGATATTTGCTCAAAACTTGCTGTGCTGGTGCAGACAGTGGCACCCGACATGCCTGCGTTGTCGTTTTCACCCGGGCACTCTTTGGGCGGGCGCAGCACGCAGAAACACCTAGATTGCAGATAAGCGCCTTTTCCCATTGACCGCGACGAACAGAGAGGATGCACAAGCTTCTTGCCATTGCGGCCGAATGGAAGGAGATATTTGCTCAAAAATTGCTGTGCTGGTGCAGACAGGGGCACCCGACATGCCTGCGTTGTCGTTTTCACCCGGGCACTCTTTGGGCGGGCGCAGCACGCAGAAACACCTAGATTGCAGATAAGCGCCTTTTCCCATTGACCGCGACGAACAGACAAGATGCACAAGCTTCTTGCCATTGCGGCCGAACGGAAGGAGATATTTGCTCAAAACTTGCTGTGCTGGTGCAGACAGTGGCACCCGACATGCCTGCGTTGTCGTTTTCACCCAGGCACTCTTTGGGCGGGCGCAGCACGCAGAAACACCTAGATTGCAGATAAGCGCCTTTTCCCATTGACCGCGACGAACAGACAAGATGCACAAGCTTCTTGCCATTGCGGCCGAACGGAAGGAGATATTTGCTCAAAACTTGCTGTGCTGGTGCAGACAGTGGCACCCGACATGCCTGCGTTGTCGTTTTCACCCGGGCACTCTTTGGGCGGGCGCAGCACGCAGAAACACCTAGATTGCAGATAAGCGCCTTTTCTCATTGACCGCGACGAACAGAGAAGATGCACAAGCTTCTTACCATTGAGGCCGAACGGAAGGAGATATTTGCTCAAAACTTGCTGTGCTGGTGCAGACAGTGGCACCCGACATGCCTGCGTTGTCGATTTAACCCGGGCACTTTTTGGGCGGGCGCAGCACGCAGAAACACCTAGATTGCAGATAAGCGCCTTTTCCCATTGACCGCGACGAACAGAGAAGATGCACAAGCTTCTTGCCATTGCGGCCGAACGGAAGGAGATATTTGCTCAAAACTTGCTGTGCTGGTGCAGACAGTGGCACCCGACATGCCTGCGTTGTCGTTTTCACCCGGGCACTCTTTGGGCGGCCGCAGCACGCAGAAACACCTAGATTGCAGATAAGCGCCTTTTCCCATTGACCGCGACGAACAGAGAGGATGCACAAGCTTCTTGCCATTGCGGCCGAACGGAAGGAGATATTTGCTCAAAACTTGCTGTGCTGGTGCAGACAGTGGCACCCGACATGCCTGCGTTGTCGTTTTCACCCGGGCACTCTTTGGGCGGCCGCAGCACGCAGAAACACCTAGATTGCAGATAAGCGCCTTTTCCCATTGACCGCGACGAACAGAGAGGATGCACAAGCTTCTTGCCATTGCGGCCGAACGGAAGGAGATATTTGCTCAAAACTTGCTGTGCTGGTGCAGACAGTGGCACCCGACATGCCTGCGTTGTAGTTTTCACCCGGGCACTCTTTGGGCGGGCGCAGCACGCAGAAACACCTAGATTGCAGATAAGCGCCTTTTCTCATTGACCGCGACGAACAGAGAAGATGCACAAGCTTCTTACCATTGAGGCCGAACGGAAGGAGATATTTGCTCAAAACTTGCTGTGCTGGTGCAGACAGTGGCACCCGACATGCCTGCGTTGTCGATTTAACCCGGGCACTCTTTGGGCGTGCGCAGCACACAGAAACACCTAGATTGCAGATAAGCGCCTTTTCCCATTGACCGCGACGAACAGAGAAGATGCACAAGCTTCTTGCCATTGCGGCCGAACGGAAGGAGATATTTGCTCAAAACTTGCTGTGCTGGTGCAGACAGTGGCACCCGACATGCCTGCGTTGTCGTTTTCACCCGGGCACTCTTTGGGCGGGCGCAGCACGCAGAAACACCTAGATTGCAGATAAGCGCCTTTTCCCATTGACCGCGACGAACAGAGAGGATGCACAAGCTTCTTGCCATTGCGGCCGAATGGAAGGAGATATTTGCTCAAAAATTGCTGTGCTGGTGCAGACAGGGGCACCCGACATGCCTGCGTTGTCGTTTTCACCCGGGCACTCTTTGGGCGGGCGCAGCACGCAGAAACACCTAGATTGCAGATAAGCGCCTTTTCCCATTGACCGCGACGAACAGACAAGATGCACAAGCTTCTTGCCATTGCGGTCGAACGGAAGGAGATATTTGCTCAAAACTTACTGTGCTGGTGCAGACAGTGGCACCCGACATGCCTGCGTTGTCGTTTTCACCCGGGCACTCTTTGGGCGGGCGCAGCACGCAGAAACACCTAGATTGCAGATAAGCGCCTTTTCCCATTGACCGCGACGAACAGAGAAGATGCACAAGCTTCTTGCCATTGCGGCCGAACGGAAGGAGATATTTGCTCAAAACTTGCTGTGCTGGTGCAGACAGTGGCACCCGACATGCCTGCGTTGTCGTTTTCACCCGGGCACTCTTTGGGCGGCCGCAGCACGCAGAAACACCTAGATTGCAGATAAGCGCCTTTTCCCATTGACCGCGACGAACAGAGAAGATGCACAAGCTTCTTGCCATTGCGGCCGAACGGAAGGAGATATTTGCTCAAAACTTGCTGTGCTGGTGCAGACAGTGGCACCCGACATGCCTGCGTTGTCGTTTTCACCCGGGCACTCTTTGGGCGGGCGCAGCACGCAGAAACACCTAGATTGCAGATAAGCGCCTTTTCCCATTGACCGCGACGAACAGAGAGGATGCACAAGCTTCTTGCCATTGCGGCCGAACGGAAGGAGATATTTGCTCAAAACGTGCTGTGCTGGTGCAGACAGTGGCACCCGACATGCCTGCGTTGTCGTTTTCACCCGGGCACTCTTTGGGCGGGCGCAGCACGCAGAAACACCTAGATTGCAGATAAGCTCCTTTTCCCATTGACCGCGACGAACAGAGAAGATGCACAAGCTTCTTGCCATTGCGGCCGAACGGAAGGAGATATTTGCTCAAAACTTGCTGTGCTGGTGCAGACAGTGGCACCCGACATGCCTGCGTTGTCGTTTTCACCCGGGCACTCTTTGGGCGGGCGCAGCACGCAGAAACACCTAGATTGCAGATAAGCGCCTTTTCCCATTGACCGCGACGAACAGAGAAGATGCACAAGCTTCTTGCCATTGCGGCCGAACTGAAGGAGATATTTGCTCAAAACTTGCTGTGCTGGTGCAGACAGTGGCACCCGACATGCCTGCGTTGTCGTTTTCACCCGGGCACTCTTTGGGCGGGCGCAGCACGCAGAAACACCTAGATTGCAGATAAGCGCCTTTTCCCATTGACCGCGACGAACAGAGAAGATGCACAAGCTTCTTGCCATTGCGGCCGAACGGAAGGAGATATTTGCTCAAAACTTGCTGTGCTGGTGCAGACAGTGGCACCCGACATGCCTGCGTTGTCGTTTTCACCCGGGCACTCTTTGGGCGGGCGCAGCACGCAGAAACACCCAGATTGCAGATAAGCGCCTTTTCCCTTTGACCGCGACGAACAGAGAGGATGCACAAGCTTCTTGCCATTGCGGCCGAACGGAAGGAGCTATTTGCTCAAAACTTGCTGTGCTGGTGCAGACAGTGGCACCCGACATGCCTGCGTTGTCGTTTTCACCCGGGCACTCTTTGGGCGGGCGCAGCACGCAGAAACACCTAGATTGCAGATAAGCGCCTTTTCCCATTGACCGCGACGAACAGAGAGGATGCACAAGCTTCTTGCCATTGCGGCCGAACGGAAGGAGATATTTGCTCAAAACTTGCTGTGCTGGTGCAGACAGTGGCACCCGACATGCCTGCGTTGTCGTTTTCACCCGGGCACTCTTTGGGCGGGCGCAGCACGCAGAAACACCTAGATTGCAGATAAGCGCCTTTTCCCATTGACCGCGACGAACAGACAAGATGCACAAGCTTCTTGCCATTGCGGCCGAACGGAAGGAGATATTTGCTCAAAACTTGCTGTTCTGGTGCAGACAGTGGCACCCGACATGACTGCGTTGTCGTTTTCACCCGGGCACTCTTTGGGCGGGCGCAGCACGCAGAAACACCTAGATTGCAGATAAGCGCCTTTTCCCATTGACCGCGACGAACATAGAAGATGCACAAGCTTCTTGCCATTGCGGCCGAACGGAAGGAGATATTTGCTCAAAACTTGCTGTGCTGATGCAGACAGTGGCACCCGACATGCCTGCGTTGTCGTTTTCACCCGGGCACTCTTTGGGCGGGCGCAGCACGCAGAAACACCTAGATTGCAGATAAGCGCCTTTTCCCATTGACCGCGACGAACAGAGAAGATGCACAAGCTTCTTGCCATTGCGGCCGAACGGAAGGAGATATTTGCTCAAAACTTGCTGTGCTGGTGCAGACAGTGGCACCCGACATGCCTGCGTTGTCGTTTTCACCCGGGCACTCTTTGGGCGGGCGCAGCACGCAGAAACACCTAGATTGCAGATAAGCGCCTTTTCCCATTGACCGCGACGAACAGAGAAGATGCACAAGCTTCTTGCCATTGCGGCCGAACTGAAGGAGATATTTGCTCAAAACTTGCTGTGCTGGTGCAGACAGTGGCACCCGACATGCCTGCGTTGTCGTTTTCACCCGGGCACTCTTTGGGCGGGCGCAGCACGCAGAAACACCTAGATTGCAGATAAGCGCCTTTTCCCATTGACCGCGACGAACAGAGAAGATGCACAAGCTTCTTGCCATTGCGGCCGAACGGAATTAGATATTTGCTCAAAACTTGCTGTGCTGGTGCAGACAGTGGCACCCGACATGCCTGCGTTGTCGTTTTCACCCGGGCACTCTTTGGGCGGGCGCAGCACGCAGAAACACCTAGATTGCAGATAAGCGCCTTTTCCCAGTGACCGCGACGAACAGACAAGATGCACAAGCTTCTTGCCATTGCGGCCGAACGGAAGGAGATATTTGCTCAAAACTTGCTGTGCTGGTGCAGACAGTGGCACCCGACATGCCTGCGTTGTCGTTTTCACCCGGGCACTCTTTGGGCGGGCGCAGCACGCAGAAACACCTAGATTGCAGATAAGCGCCTTTTCCCATTGACCGCGACGAACAGAGAGGATGCACAAGCTTCTTGCCATTGCGGCCGAATGGAAGGAGATATTTGCTCAAAAATTGCTGTGCTGGTGCAGACAGGGGCACCCGACATGCCTGCGTTGTCGTTTTCACCCGGGCACTCTTTTGGCGGGCGCAGCACGCAGAAACACCTAGATTGCAGATAAGCGCCTTTTCCCATTGACCGCGACGAACAGAGAGGATGCACAAGCTTCTTGCCATTGCGGCCGAACTGAAGGAGATATTTGCTCAAAACTTGCTGTGCTGGTGCAGACAGTGGCACCCGACATGCCTGCGTTGTCGTTTTCACCCGGGCACTCTTTGGGCGGGCGCAGCACGCAGAAACACCTAGATTGCAGATAAGCGCCTTTTCCCATTGACCGCGACGAACAGAGAAGATGCACAAGCTTCTTGCCATTGCGGCCGAACGGAATTAGATATTTGCTCAAAACTTGCTGTGCTGGTGCAGACAGTGGCACCCGACATGCCTGCGTTGTCGTTTTCACCCGGGCACTCTTTGGGCGGGCGCAGCACGCAGAAACACCTAGATTGCAGATAAGCGCCTTTTCCCATTGACCGCGACGAACAGACAAGATGCACAAGCTTCTTGCCATTGCGGCCGAATGGAAGGAGATATTTGCTCAAAAATTGCTGTGCTGGTGCAGACAGTGGCACCCGACATGCCTGCGTTGTCGTTTTCACCCGGGCACTCTGTGCTGGTGCCTGCGTTGTCGTTTTCACCCGGGCACTCTTTGGGCGGGCGCAGCACGCAGAAACACCTAGATTGCAGATAAGCGCCTTTTCCCATTGACCGCGACGAACAGACAAGATGCACAAGCTTCTTGCCATTGCGGCCGAACGGAAGGAGATATTTGCTCAAAACTTGCTGTGCTGGTGCAGACAGTGGCACCCGACATGCCTGCGTTGTCGTTTTCACCCGGGCACTCTTTGGGCGGGCGCAGCACGCAGAAACACCTAGATTGCAGATAAGCGCCTTTTCTCATTGACCGCGACGAACAGAGAAGATGCACAAGCTTCTTACCATTGAGGCCGAACGGAAGGAGATATTTGCTCAAAACTTGCTGTGCTGGTGCAGACAGTGGCACCCGACATGCCTGCGTTGTCGTTTTCACCCGGGCACTCTTTGGGCGGGCGCAGCACGCAGAAACACCTAGATTGCAGATAAGCGCCTTTTCTCATTGACCGCGACGAACAGAGAAGATGCACAAGCTTCTTACCATTGAGGCCGAACGGAAGGAGATATTTGCTCAAAACTTGCTGTGCTGGTGCAGACAGTGGCACCCGACATGCCTGCGTTGTCGATTTAACCCGGGCACTCTTTGGGCGTGCGCAGCACACAGAAACACCTAGATTGCAGATAAGCGCCTTTTCCCATTGACCGCGACGAACAGAGAAGATGCACAAGCTTCTTGCCATTGCGGCCGAACGGAAGGAGATATTTGCTCAATACTTGCTGTGCTGGTGCAGACAGTGGCACCCGACATGCCTGCGTTGTCGTTTTCACCCGGGCACTCTTTGGGCGGGCGCAGCACGCAGAAACACCTAGATTGCAGATAAGCGCCTTTTCCCATTGACCGCGACGAACAGAGAGGATGCACAAGCTTCTTGCCATTGCGGCCGAATGGAAGGAGATATTTGCTCAAAAATTGCTGTGCTGGTGCAGACAGGGGCACCCGACATGCCTGCGTTGTCGTTTTCACCCGGGCACTCTTTGGGCGGGCGCAGCACGCAGAAACACCTAGATTGCAGATAAGCGCCTTTTCCCATTGACCGCGACGAACAGACAAGATGCACAAGCTTCTTGCCATTGCGGCCGAACGGAAGGAGATATTTGCTCAAAACTTGCTGTGCTGGTGCAGACAGTGGCACCCGACATGCCTGCGTTGTCGTTTTCACCCGGGCACTCTTTGGGCGGGCGCAGCACGCAGAAACACCTAGATTGCAGATAAGCGCCTTTTCCCATTGACCGCGACGAACAGACAAGATGCACAAGCTTCTTGCCATTGCGGCCGAACGGAAGGAGATATTTGCTCAAAACTTGCTGTGCTGGTGCAGACAGTGGCACCCGACATGCCTGCGTTGTCGTTTTCACCCGGGCACTCTTTGGGCGGGCGCAGCACGCAGAAACACCTAGATTGCAGATAAGCGCCTTTTCCCATTGACCGCGACGAACAGAGAGGATGCACAAGCTTCTTGCCATTGCGGCCGAACGGAAGGAGATATTTGCTCAAAACTTGCTGTGCTGGTGCAGACAGTGGCACCCGACATGCCTGCGTTGTCGTTTTCACCCGAGCACTCTTTGGGCGGGCGCAGCACGCAGAAACACCTAGATTGCAGATAAGCGCCTTTTCTCATTGACCGCGACGAACAGAGAAGATGCACAAGCTTCTTACCATTGAGGCCGAACGGAAGGAGATATTTGCTCAAAACTTGCTGTGCTGGTGCAGACAGTGGCACCCGACATGCCTGCGTTGTCGTTTTCACCCGGGCACTCTTTGGGCGGGCGCAGCACGCAGAAACACCTAGATTGCAGATAAGCGCCTTTTCCCATTGACCGCGACGAACAGAGAGGATGCACAAGCTTCTTGCCATTGCGGCCGAATGGAAGGAGATATTTGCTCAAAAATTGCTGTGCTGGTGCAGACAGGGGCACCCGACATGCCTGCGTTGTCGTTTTCACCCGGGCACTCTTTGGGCGGGCGCAGCACGCAGAAACACCTAGATTGCAGATAAGCGCCTTTTCCCATTGACCGCGACGAACAGAGAAGATGCACAAGCTTCTTGCCATTGCGGCCGAACGGAATTAGATATTTGCTCAAAACTTGCTGTGCTGGTGCAGACAGTGGCACCCGACATGCCTGCGTTGTCGTTTTCACCCGGGCACTCTTTGGGCGGGCGCAGCACGCAGAAACACCTAGATTGCAGATAAGCGCCTTTTCCCATTGACCGCGACGAACAGAGAAGATGCACAAGCTTCTTGCCATTGCGGCCGAACGGAAGGAGATATTTGCTCAAAACTTGCTGTGCTGGTGCAGACAGTGGCACCCGACATGCCTGCGTTGTCGTTTTCACCCGGGCACTCTTTGGGCGGGCGCAGCACGCAGAAACACCTAGATTGCAGATAAGCGCCTTTTCCCATTGACCGCGACGAACAGAGAGGATGCACAAGCTTCTTGCCATTGCGGCCGAATGGAAGGAGATATTTGCTCAAAAATTGCTGTGCTGGTGCAGACAGGGGCACCCGACATGCCTGCGTTGTCGTTTTCACCCGGGCACTCTTTGGGCGGGCGCAGCACGCAGAAACACCTAGATTGCAGATAAGCGCCTTTTCCCATTGACCGCGACGAACAGAGAGGATGCACAAGCTTCTTGCCATTGCGGCCGAACGGAAGGAGATATTTGCTCAAAACTTGCTGTGCTGGTGCAGACAGTGGCACCCGACATGCCTGCGTTGTCGTTTTCACCCGGGCACTCTTTGGGCGGGCGCAGCACGCAGAAACACCTAGATTGCAGATAAGCGCCTTTTCCCATTGACCGCGACGAACAGAGAAGATGCACAAGCTTCTTGCCATTGCGGCCGAACTGAAGGAGATATTTGCTCAAAACTTGCTGTGCTGGTGCAGACAGTGGCACCCGACATGCCTGCGTTGTCGTTTTCACCCGGGCACTCTTTGGGCGGGCGCAGCACGCAGAAACACCTAGATTGCAGATAAGCGCCTTTTCCCATTGACCGCGACGAACAGACAAGATGCACAAGCTTCTTGCCATTGCGGCCGAACGGAATTAGATATTTGCTCAAAACTTGCTGTGCTGGTGCAGACAGTGGCACCCGACATGCCTGCGTTGTCGTTTTCACCCGGGCACTCTTTGGGCGGGCGCAGCACGCAGAAACACCTAGATTGCAGATAAGCGCCTTTTCCCATTGACCGCGACGAACAGACAAGATGCACAAGCTTCTTGCCATTGCGGCCGAATGGAAGGAGATATTTGCTCAAAAATTGCTGTGCTGGTGCAGACAGGGGCACCCGACATGCCTGCGTTGTCGTTTTCACCCGGGCACTCTTTGGGCGGGCGCAGCACGCAGAAACACCTAGATTGCAGATAAGCGCCTTTTCCCATTGACCGCGACGAACAGAGAAGATGCACAAGCTTCTTGCCATTGCGGCCGAACGGAAGGAGATATTTGCTCAAAACTTGCTGTGCTGGTGCAGACAGTGGCACCCGACATGCCTGCGTTGTCGTTTTCACCCGGGCACTCTTTGGGCGGGCGCAGCACGCAGAAACACCTAGATTGCAGATAAGCGCCTTTTCCCATTGACCGCGACGAACAGAGAGGATGCACAAGCTTCTTGCCATTGCGGCCGAATGGAAGGAGATATTTGCTCAAAAATTGCTGTGCTGGTGCAGACAGGGGCACCCGACATGCCTGCGTTGTCGTTTTCACCCGGGCACTCTTTGGGCGGGCGCAGCACGCAGAAACACCTAGATTGCAGATAAGCGCCTTTTCCCATTGACCGCGACGAACAGAGAGGATGCACAAGCTTCTTGCCATTGCGGCCGAACGGAAGGAGATATTTGCTCAAAACTTGCTGTGCTGGTGCAGACAGTGGCACCCGACATGCCTGCGTTGTCGTTTTCACCCGGGCACTCTTTGGGCGGGCGCAGCACGCAGAAACACCTAGATTGCAGATAAGCGCCTTTTCCCATTGACCGCGACGAACAGAGAAGATGCACAAGCTTCTTGCCATTGCGGCCGAACTGAAGGAGATATTTGCTCAAAACTTGCTGTGCTGGTGCAGACAGTGGCACCCGACATGCCTGCGTTGTCGTTTTCACCCGGGCACTCTTTGGGCGGGCGCAGCACGCAGAAACACCTAGATTGCAGATAAGCGCCTTTTCCCATTGACCGCGACGAACAGACAAGATGCACAAGCTTCTTGCCATTGCGGCCGAACGGAATTAGATATTTGCTCAAAACTTGCTGTGCTGGTGCAGACAGTGGCACCCGACATGCCTGCGTTGTCGTTTTCACCCGGGCACTCTTTGGGCGGGCGCAGCACGCAGAAACACCTAGATTGCAGATAAGCGCCTTTTCCCATTGACCGCGACGAACAGACAAGATGCACAAGCTTCTTGCCATTGCGGCCGAACGGAAGGAGATATTTGCTCAAAACTTGCTGTGCTGGTGCAGACAGTGGCACCCGACATGCCTGCGTTGTCGTTTTCACCCGGGCACTCTTTGGGCGGGCGCAGCACGCAGAAACACCTAGATTGCAGATAAGCGCCTTTTCTCATTGACCGCGACGAACAGAGAAGATGCACAAGCTTCTTACCATTGAGGCCGAACGGAAGGAGATATTTGCTCAAAACTTGCTGTGCTGGTGCAGACAGTGGCACCCGACATGCCTGCGTTGTCGTTTTCACCCGGGCACTCTTTGGGCGGGCGCAGCACGCAGAAACACCTAGATTGCAGATAAGCGCCTTTTCTCATTGACCGCGACGAACAGAGAAGATGCACAAGCTTCTTACCATTGAGGCCGAACGGAAGGAGATATTTGCTCAAAACTTGCTGTGCTGGTGCAGACAGTGGCACCCGACATGCCTGCGTTGTCGATTTAACCCGGGCACTCTTTGGGCGTGCGCAGCACACAGAAACACCTAGATTGCAGATAAGCGCCTTTTCCCATTGACCGCGACGAACAGAGAAGATGCACAAGCTTCTTGCCATTGCGGCCGAACGGAAGGAGATATTTGCTCAAAACTTGCTGTGCTGGTGCAGACAGTGGCACCCGACATGCCTGCGTTGTCGTTTTCACCCGGGCACTCTTTGGGCGGGCGCAGCACGCAGAAACACCTAGATTGCAGATAAGCGCCTTTTCCCATTGACCGCGACGAACAGAGAAGATGCACAAGCTTCTTGCCATTGCGGCCGAACTGAAGGAGATATTTGCTCAAAACTTGCTGTGCTGGTGCAGACAGTGGCACCCGACATGCCTGCGTTGTCGTTTTCACCCGGGCACTCTTTGGGCGGGCGCAGCACGCAGAAACACCTAGATTGCAGATAAGCGCCTTTTCCCATTGACCGCGACGAACAGACAAGATGCACAAGCTTCTTGCCATTGCGGCCGAACGGAAGGAGATATTTGCTCAAAACTTGCTGTGCTGGTGCAGACAGTGGCACCCGACATGCCTGCGTTGTCGTTTTCACCAGGGCACTCTTTGGGTCGGCGCAGCACGCAGAAACACCTAGATTGCAGATAAGCGCCTTTTCCCATTGACCGCGACGAACAGAGAGGATGCACAAGCTTCTTGCCATTGCGGCCGAATGGAAGGAGATATTTGCTCAAAAATTGCTGTGCTGGTGCAGACAGGGGCACCCGACATGCCTGCGTTGTCGTTTTCACCCGGGCACTCTTTGGGCGGGCGCAGCACGCAGAAACACCTAGATTGCAGATAAGCGCCTTTTCCCATTGACCGCGACGAACAGACAAGATGCACAAGCTTCTTGCCATTGCGGCCGAACGGAAGGAGATATTTGCTCAAAACTTGCTGTGCTGGTGCAGACAGTGGCACCCGACATGCCTGCGTTGTCGTTTTCACCCGGGCACTCTTTGGGCGGGCTTAGCACGCAGAAATACCTAGATTGCAGATAAGCGCCTTTTCCCATTGACCGTGACGAACAGAGAGGATGCACAAGCTTCTTGCCATTGCGGCCGAACGGAAGGAGATATTTGCTCAAAACTTGCTGTGCTGGTGCAGACAGTGGCACCCGACATGCCTGAGTTGTCGTTTTCACCCGGGCACTCTTTGGGCGGGCGCAGCACGCAGAAACACCTAGATTGCAGATAAGCGCCTTTTCCCATTGACCGCGACGAACAGAGAAGATGCACAAGCTTCTTTCCATTGCGGCCGAACGGAAGGAGATATTTGCTCAAAACTTGCTGTGCTGGTGCAGACAGTGGCACCCGACATGCCTGCGTTGTCGTTTTCACCCGGGCACTCTTTGGGCGGGCGCAGCACGCAGAAACACCTAGATTGCAGATAAGCGCCTTTTCCCATTGACCGCGACGAACAGAGAAGATGCACAATCTTCTTGCCTATGCGGCCGAATGGAAGGAGATATTTGCTCAAAACTTGCTGTGCTGGTGCAGACAGGGGCACCCGACATGCCTGCGTTGTCGTTTTCACCCGGGCACTCTTTGGGCGGGCGCAGCACGCAGAAACACCTAGATTGCAGATAAGCGCCTTTTCCCATTGACCGCGACGAACAGACAAGATGCACAAGCTTCTTGCCATTGCGGCCGAACGGAAGGAGATATTTGCTCAAAACTTGCTGTGCTGGTGCAGACAGTGGCACCCCACATGCCTGCGTTGTCGTTTTCACCCGGGCACTCTTTGGGCGGGCGCAGCACGCAGAAACACCTAGATTGCAGATAAGCGCCTTTTCTCATTGACCGCGACGAACAGAGAAGATGCACAAGCTTCTTACCATTGAGGCCGAACGGAAGGAGATATTTGCTCAAAACTTGCTGTGCTGGTGCAGACAGTGGCACCCGACATGCCTGCGTTGTCGTTTTCACCCGGGCACTCTTTGGGCGGGCGCAGCACGCAGAAACACCTAGATTGCAGATAAGCGCCTTTTCTCATTGACCGCGACGAACAGAGAAGATGCACAAGCTTCTTACCATTGAGGCCGAACGGAAGGAGATATTTGCTCAAAACTTGCTGTGCTGGTGCAGACAGTGGCACCCGACATGCCTGCGTTGTCGATTTAACCCGGGCACTCTTTGGGCGGGCGCAGCACGCAGATACACCTAGATTGCAGATAAGCGCCTTTTCCCATTGACCGCGACGAACAGAGAAGATGCACAAGCTTCTTGCCATTGCGGCCGAACGGAAGGAGATATTTGCTCAAAACTTGCTGTGCTGGTGCAGACAGTGGCACCCGACATGCATGCGTTGTCGTTTTCACCCGGGCACTCTTTGGGCGGGCGCAGCACGCAGAAACACCTAGATTGCAGATAAGCGCCTTTTCCCATTGACCGCGACGAACAGAGAGGATGCACAAGCTTCTTGCCATTGCGGCCGAATGGAAGGAGATATTTGCTCAAAACTTGCTGTGCTGGTGCAGACAGGGGCACCCGACATGCCTGCGTTGTCGTTTTCACCCGGGCACTCTTTGGGCGGGCGCAGCACGCAGAAACACCTAGATTGCAGATAAGCGCCTTTTCCCATTGACCGCGACGAACAGACAAGATGCACAAGCTTCTTGCCATTGCGGCCGAACTGAAGGAGATATTTGCTCAAAACTTGCTGTGCTGGTGCAGACAGTGGCACCCGACATGCCTGCGTTGTCGTTTTCACCCGGGCACTCTTTGGGCGGGCGCAGCACGCAGAAACACCTAGATTGCAGATAAGCGCCTTTTCCCATTGACCGCGACGAACAGAGAAGATGCACAAGCTTCTTGCCATTGCGGCCGAACGGAATTAGATATTTGCTCAAAACTTGCTGTGCTGGTGCAGACAGTGGCACCCGACATGCCTGCGTTGTCGTTTTCACCCGGGCACTCTTTGGGCGGGCGCAGCACGCAGAAACACCTAGATTGCAGATAAGCGCCTTTTCCCATTGACCGCGACGAACAGACAAGATGCACAAGCTTCTTGCCATTGCGGCCGAATGGAAGGAGATATTTGCTCAAAAATTGCTGTGCTGGTGCAGACAGGGGCACCCGACATGCCTGCGTTGTCGTTTTCACCCGGGCACTCTTTGGGCGGGCGCAGCACGCAGAAACACCTAGATTGCAGATAAGCGCCTTTTCCCATTGACCGCGACGAACAGACAAGATGCACAAGCTTCTTGCCATTGCGGCCGAACGGAAGGAGATATTTGCTCAAAACTTGCTGTGCTGGTGCAGACAGTGGCACCCGACATGCCTGCGTTGTCGTTTTCACCCGGGCACTCTTTGGGCGGGCGCAGCACGCAGAAACACCTAGATTGCAGATAAGCGCCTTTTCTCATTGACCGCGACGAACAGAGAAGATGCACAAGCTTCTTACCATTGAGGCCGAACGGAAGGAGATATTTGCTCAAAACTTGCTGTGCTGGTGCAGACAGTGGCACCCGACATGCCTGCGTTGTCGATTTAACCCGGGCACTCTTTGGGCGTGCGCAGCACACAGAAACACCTAGATTGCAGATAAGCGCCTTTTCCCATTGACCGCGACGAACAGACAAGATGCACAAGCTTCTTGCCATTGCGGCCGAACGGAAGGAGATATTTGCTCAAAACTTGCTGTGCTGGTGCAGACAGTGGCACCCGACATGCCTGCGTTGTCGTTTTCACCAGGGCACTCTTTGGGCGGGCGCAGCACGCAGAAACACCTAGATTGCAGATAAGCGCCTTTTCCCATTGACCGCGACGAACAGAGAGGATGCACAAGCTTCTTGCCATTGCGGCCGAATGGAAGGAGATATTTGCTCAAAAATTGCTGTGCTGGTGCAGACAGGGGCACCCGACATGCCTGCGTTGTCGTTTTCACCCGGGCACTCTTTGGGCGGGCGCAGCACGCAGAAACACCTAGATTGCAGATAAGCGCCTTTTCCCATTGACCGCGACGAACAGACAAGATGCACAAGCTTCTTGCCATTGCGGCCGAACGGAAGGAGATATTTGCTCAAAACTTGCTGTGCTGGTGCAGACAGTGGCACCCGACATGCCTGCGTTGTCGTTTTCACCCGGGCACTCTTTGGGCGGGCGCAGCACGCAGAAACACCTAGATTGCAGATAAGCGCCTTTTCCCATTGACCGCGACGAACAGACAAGATGCACAAGCTTCTTGCCATTGCGGCCGAACGGAAGGAGATATTTGCTCAAAACTTGCTGTGCTGGTGCAGACAGTGGCACCCGACATGCCTGCGTTGTCGTTTTCACCCGGGCACTCTTTGGGCGGGCGCAGCACGCAGAAACACCTAGATTGCAGATAAGCGCCTTTTCCCATTGACCGCGACGAACAGAGAGGATGCACAAGCTTCTTGCCATTGCGGCCGAACGGAAGGAGATATTTGCTCAAAACTTGCTGTGCTGGTGCAGACAGTGGCACCCGACATGCCTGCGTTGTCGTTTTCACCCGGGCACTCTTTGGGCGGGCGCAGCACGCAGAAACACCTAGATTGCAGATAAGCGCCTTTTCCCATTGACCGCGACGAACAGAGAAGATGCACAAGCTTCTTGCCATTGCGGCCGAACGGAAGGAGATATTTGCTCAAAACTTGCTGTGCTGGTGCAGACAGTGGCACCCGACATGTCTGCGTTGTCGTTTTCACCCGGGCACTCTTTGGGCGGGCGCAGCACGCAGAAACACCTAGATTGCAGATAAGCGCCTTTTCCCATTGACCGCGACGAACAGAGAGGATGCACAAGCTTCTTGCCATTGCGGCCGAATGGAAGGAGATATTTGCTCAAAAATTGCTGTGCTGGTGCAGACAGGGGCACCCGACATGCCTGCGTTGTCGTTTTCACCCGGGCACTCTTTGGGCGGGCGCAGCACGCAGAAACACCTAGATTGCAGATAAGCGCCTTTTCCCATTGACCGCGACGAACAGACAAGATGCACAAGCTTCTTGCCATTGCGGCCGAACGGAAGGAGATATTTGCTCAAAACTTGCTGTGCTGGTGCAGACAGTGGCACCCGACATGCCTGCGTTGTCGTTTTCACCCAGGCACTCTTTGGGCGGGCGCAGCACGCAGAAACACCTAGATTGCAGATAAGCGCCTTTTCCCATTGACCGCGACGAACAGACAAGATGCACAAGCTTCTTGCCATTGCGGCCGAACGGAAGGAGATATTTGCTCAAAACTTGCTGTGCTGGTGCAGACAGTGGCACCCGACATGCCTGCGTTGTCGTTTTCACCCGGGCACTCTTTGGGCGGGCGCAGCACGCAGAAACACCTAGATTGCAGATAAGCGCCTTTTCCCATTGACCGCGACGAACAGAGAGGATGCACAAGCTTCTTGCCATTGCGGCCGAATGGAAGGAGATATTTGCTCAAAAATTGCTGTGCTGGTGCAGACAGTGGCACCCGACATGCCTGCGTTGTCGTTTTCACCCGGGCACTCTTTGGGCGGGCGCAGCACGCAGAAACACCTAGATTGCAGATAAGCGCCTTTTCCCATTGACCGCGACGAACAGAGAGGATGCACAAGCTTCTTACCATTGAGGCCGAACGGAAGGAGATATTTGCTCAAAACTTGCTGTGCTGGTGCAGACAGTGGCACCCGACATGCCTGCGTTGTCGTTTTCACCCGAGCACTCTTTGGGCGGGCGCAGCACGCAGAAACACCTAGATTGCAGATAAGCGCCTTTTCTCATTGACCGCGACGAACAGAGAAGATGCACAAGCTTCTTACCATTGAGGCCGAACGGAAGGAGATATTTGCTCAAAACTTGCTGTGCTGGTGCAGACAGTGGCACCCGACATGCCTGCGTTGTCGTTTTCACCCGGGCACTCTTTGGGCGGGCGCAGCACGCAGAAACACCTAGATTGCAGATAAGCGCCTTTTCCCATTGACCGCGACGAACAGAGAGGATGCACAAGCTTCTTGCCATTGCGGCCGAACGGAAGGAGATATTTGCTCAAAACTTGCTGTGCTGGTGCAGACAGTGGCACCCGACATGCCTGCGTTGTCGTTTTCACCCGAGCACTCTTTGGGCGGGCGCAGCACGCAGAAACACCTAGATTGCAGATAAGCGCCTTTTCTCATTGACCGCGACGAACAGAGAAGATGCACAAGCTTCTTACCATTGAGGCCGAACGGAAGGAGATATTTGCTCAAAACTTGCTGTGCTGGTGCAGACAGTGGCACCCGACATGCCTGCGTTGTCGTTTTCACCCGGGCACTCTTTGGGCGGGCGCAGCACGCAGAAACACCTAGATTGCAGATAAGCGCCTTTTCCCATTGACCGCGACGAACAGAGAGGATGCACAGGCTTCTTGCCATTGCGGCCGAATGGAAGGAGATATTTGCTCAAAAATTGCTGTGCTGGTGCAGACAGGGGCACCCGACATGCCTGCGTTGTCGTTTTCACCCGGGCACTCTTTGGGCGGGCGCAGCACGCAGAAACACCTAGATTGCAGATAAGCGCCTTTTCCCATTGACCGCGACGAACAGACAAGATGTACAAGCTTCTTGCCATTGCGGCCGAACGGAAGGAGATATTTGCTCAAAACTTGCTGTGCTGGTGCAGACAGTGGCACCCGACATGCCTGCGTTGTCGTTTTCACCCGGGCACTCTTTGGGCGGGCGCAGCACGCAGAAACACCTAGATTGCAGATAAGCACCTTTTCCCATTGACCGCGACGAACAGAGAGGATGCACAAGCTTCTTGCCATTGCGGCCGAATGGAAGGAGATATTTGCTCAAAAATTGCTGTGCTGGTGCAGACAGTGGCACCCGACATGCCTGCGTTGTCGTTTTCACCCGGGCACTCTTTGGGCGGGCGCAGCACGCAGAAACACCTAGATTGCAGATAAGCGCCTTTTCCCATTGACCGCGACGAACAGACAAGATGCACAAGCTTCTTGCCATTGCGGCCGAACGGAAGGAGATATTTGCTCAAAACTTGCTGTGCTGGTGCAGACAGTGGCACCCGACATGCCTGCGTTGTCGTTTTCACCCGGGCACTCTTTGGGCGGGCGCAGCACGCAGAAACACCTAGATTGCAGATAAGCGCCTTTTCCCATTGACCGCGACGAACAGACAAGATGCACAAGCTTCTTGCCATTGCGGCCGAACGGAAGGAGATATTTGCTCAAAACTTGCTGTGCTGGTGCAGACAGTGGCACCCGACATGCCTGCGTTGTCGTTTTCACCCGGGCACTCTTTGGGCGGGCGCAGCACGCAGAAACACCTAGATTGCAGATAAGCGCCTTTTCCCATTGACCGCGACGAACAGAGAGGATGCACAAGCTTCTTGCCATTGCGGCCGAACGGAAGGAGATATTTGCTCAAAACTTGCTGTGCTGGTGCAGACAGTGGCACCCGACATGCCTGCGTTGTCGTTTTCACCCGGGCACTCTTTGGGCGGGCGCAGCACGCAGAAACACCTAGATTGCAGATAAGCGCCTTTTCCCATTGACCGCGACGAACAGAGAAGATGCACAAGCTTCTTGCCATTGCGGCCGAACGGAAGGAGATATTTGCTCAAAACTTGCTGTGCTGGTGCAGACAGTGGCACCCGACATGTCTGCGTTGTCGTTTTCACCCGGGCACTCTTTGGGCGGGCGCAGCACGCAGAAACACCTAGATTGCAGATAAGCGCCTTTTCCCATTGACCGCGACGAACAGAGAGGATGCACAAGCTTCTTGCCATTGCGGCCGAATGGAAGGAGATATTTGCTCAAAAATTGCTGTGCTGGTGCAGACAGGGGCACCCGACATGCCTGCGTTGTCGTTTTCACCCGGGCACTCTTTGGGCGGGCGCAGCACGCAGAAACACCTAGATTGCAGATAAGCGCCTTTTCCCATTGACCGCGACGAACAGACAAGATGCACAAGCTTCTTGCCATTGCGGCCGAACGGAAGGAGATATTTGCTCAAAACTTGCTGTGCTGGTGCAGACAGTGGCACCCGACATGCCTGCGTTGTCGTTTTCACCCAGGCACTCTTTGGGCGGGCGCAGCACGCAGAAACACCTAGATTGCAGATAAGCGCCTTTTCCCATTGACCGCGACGAACAGACAAGATGCACAAGCTTCTTGCCATTGCGGCCGAACGGAAGGAGATATTTGCTCAAAACTTGCTGTGCTGGTGCAGACAGTGGCACCCGACATGCCTGCGTTGTCGTTTTCACCCGGGCACTCTTTGGGCGGGCGCAGCACGCAGAAACACCTAGATTGCAGATAAGCGCCTTTTCCCATTGACCGCGACGAACAGAGAGGATGCACAAGCTTCTTGCCATTGCGGCCGAATGGAAGGAGATATTTGCTCAAAAATTGCTGTGCTGGTGCAGACAGTGGCACCCGACATGCCTGCGTTGTCGTTTTCACCCGGGCACTCTTTGGGCGGGCGCAGCACGCAGAAACACCTAGATTGCAGATAAGCGCCTTTTCCCATTGACCGCGACGAACAGAGAGGATGCACAAGCTTCTTACCATTGAGGCCGAACGGAAGGAGATATTTGCTCAAAACTTGCTGTGCTGGTGCAGACAGTGGCACCCGACATGCCTGCGTTGTCGTTTTCACCCGAGCACTCTTTGGGCGGGCGCAGCACGCAGAAACACCTAGATTGCAGATAAGCGCCTTTTCTCATTGACCGCGACGAACAGAGAAGATGCACAAGCTTCTTACCATTGAGGCCGAACGGAAGGAGATATTTGCTCAAAACTTGCTGTGCTGGTGCAGACAGTGGCACCCGACATGCCTGCGTTGTCGTTTTCACCCGGGCACTCTTTGGGCGGGCGCAGCACGCAGAAACACCTAGATTGCAGATAAGCGCCTTTTCCCATTGACCGCGACGAACAGAGAGGATGCACAAGCTTCTTGCCATTGCGGCCGAACGGAAGGAGATATTTGCTCAAAACTTGCTGTGCTGGTGCAGACAGTGGCACCCGACATGCCTGCGTTGTCGTTTTCACCCGAGCACTCTTTGGGCGGGCGCAGCACGCAGAAACACCTAGATTGCAGATAAGCGCCTTTTCTCATTGACCGCGACGAACAGAGAAGATGCACAAGCTTCTTACCATTGAGGCCGAACGGAAGGAGATATTTGCTCAAAACTTGCTGTGCTGGTGCAGACAGTGGCACCCGACATGCCTGCGTTGTCGTTTTCACCCGGGCACTCTTTGGGCGGGCGCAGCACGCAGAAACACCTAGATTGCAGATAAGCGCCTTTTCCCATTGACCGCGACGAACAGAGAGGATGCACAGGCTTCTTGCCATTGCGGCCGAATGGAAGGAGATATTTGCTCAAAAATTGCTGTGCTGGTGCAGACAGGGGCACCCGACATGCCTGCGTTGTCGTTTTCACCCGGGCACTCTTTGGGCGGGCGCAGCACGCAGAAACACCTAGATTGCAGATAAGCGCCTTTTCCCATTGACCGCGACGAACAGACAAGATGTACAAGCTTCTTGCCATTGCGGCCGAACGGAAGGAGATATTTGCTCAAAACTTGCTGTGCTGGTGCAGACAGTGGCACCCGACATGCCTGCGTTGTCGTTTTCACCCGGGCACTCTTTGGGCGGGCGCAGCACGCAGAAACACCTAGATTGCAGATAAGCACCTTTTCCCATTGACCGCGACGAACAGAGAGGATGCACAAGCTTCTTGCCATTGCGGCCGAATGGAAGGAGATATTTGCTCAAAAATTGCTGTGCTGGTGCAGACAGTGGCACCCGACATGCCTGCGTTGTCGTTTTCACCCGGGCACTCTTTGGGCGGGCGCAGCACGCAGAAACACCTAGATTGCAGATAAGCGCCTTTTCCCATTGACCGCGACGAACAGACAAGATGCACAAGCTTCTTGCCATTGCGGCCGAACGGAAGGAGATATTTGCTCAAAACTTGCTGTGCTGGTGCAGACAGTGGCACCCGACATGCCTACGTTGTCGTTTTCACCCGGGCACTCTTTGGGCGGGCGCAGCACGCAGAAACACCTAGATTGCAGATAAGCGCCTTTTCCCATTGACCGCGACGAACAGAGAGGATGCACAAGCTTCTTGCCATTGCGGCCGAACGGAAGGAGATATTTGCTCAAAACTTGCTGTGCTGGTGCAGACAGTGGCACCCGACATGCCTGCGTTGTCGATTTAACCCGGGCACTCTTTGGGCGGGCGCAGCACGCAGAAACACCTAGATTGCAGATAAGCGCCTTTTCCCATTGACCGCGACGAACAGAGAAGATGCACAAGCTTCTTACCATTGAGGCCGAACGGAAGGAGATATTTGCTCAAAACTTGCTGTGCTGGTGCAGACAGTGGCACCCGACATGCCTGCGTTGTCGTTTTCACCCGGGCACTCTTTGGGCGGGCGCAGCACGCAGAAACACCTAGATTGCAGATAAGCGCCTTTTCTCATTGACCGCGACGAACAGAGAAGATGCACAAGCTTCTTACGATTGAGGCCGAACGGAAGGAGATATTTGCTCAAAACTTGCTGTGCTGGTGCAGACAGTGGCACCCGACATGCCTGCGTTGTCGATTTAACCCGGGCACTCTTTGGGCGGGCGCAGCACGCAGAAACACCTAGATTGCAGATAAGCGCCTTTTCCCATTGACCGCGACGAACAGAGAAGATGCACAAGCTTCTTGCCATTGCGGCCGAACGGAAGGAGATATTTGCTCAAAACTTGCTGTGCTGGTGCAGACAGTGGCACCCGACATGCCTGCGTTGTCGTTTTCACCCGGGCACTCTTTGGGCGGGCGCAGCACGCAGAAACACCTAGATTGCAGATAAGCGCCTTTTCCCATTGACCGCGACGAACAGACAAGATGCACAAGCTTCTTGCCATTGCGGCCGAACGGAAGGAGATATTTGCTCAAAACTTGCTGTGCTGGTGCAGACAGTGGCACCCGACATGCCTGCGTTGTCGTTTTCACCCGGGCACTCTTTGGGCGGGCGCAGCACGCAGAAACACCTAGATTGCAGATAAGCGCCTTTTCCCATTGACCGCGACGAACAGAGAGGATGCACAAGCTTCTTGCCATTGCGGCCGAACGGAAGGAGATATTTGCTCAAAACTTGCTGTGCTGGTGCAGACAGTGGCACCCGACATGCCTGCGTTGTCGTTTTCACCCGGGCACTCTTTGGGCGGGCGCAGCACGCAGAAACACCTAGATTGCAGATAAGCGCCTTTTCCCATTGACCGCGACGAACAGACAAGATGCACAAGCTTCTTGCCATTGCGGCCGAACGGAAGGAGATATTTGCTCAAAACTTGCTGTGCTGGTGCAGACAGTGGCACCCGACATGCATGCGTTGTCGTTTTCACCCGAGCACTCTTTGGGCGGGCGCAGCACGCAGAAACACCTAGATTGCAGATAAGCGCCTTTTCTCATTGACCGCGACGAACAGAGAAGATGCACAAGCTTCTTACCATTGAGGCCGAACGGAAGGAGATATTTGCTCAAAACTTGCTGTGCTGGTGCAGACAGTGGCACCCGACATGCCTGCGTTGTCGTTTTCACCCGGGCACTCTTTGGGCGGGCGCAGCACGCAGAAACACCTAGATTGCAGATAAGCGCCTTTTCCCATTGACCGCGACGAACAGAGAGGATGCACAAGCTTCTTGCCATTGCGGCCGAATGGAAGGAGATATTTGCTCAAAAATTGCTGTGCTGGTGCAGACAGGGGCACCCGACATGCCTGCGTTGTCGTTTTCACCCGGGCACTCTTTGGGCGGGCGCAGCACGCAGAAACACCTAGATTGCAGATAAGCGCCTTTTCCCATTGACCGCGACGAACAGAGAAGATGCACAAGCTTCTTGCCATTGCGGCCGAACGGAATTAGATATTTGCTCAAAACTTGCTGTGCTGGTGCAGACAGTGGCACCCGACATGCCTGCGTTGTCGTTTTCACCCGGGCACTCTTTGGGCGGGCGCAGCACGCAGAAACACCTAGATTGCAGATAAGCGCCTTTTCCCATTGACCGCGACGAACAGAGAAGATGCACAAGCTTCTTGCCATTGCGGCCGAACGGAAGGAGATATTTGCTCAAAACTTGCTGTGCTGGTGCAGACAGTGGCACCCGACATGCCTGCGTTGTCGTTTTCACCCGGGCACTCTTTGGGCGGGCGCAGCACGCAGAAACACCTAGATTGCAGATAAGCGCCTTTTCCCATTGACCGCGACGAACAGAGAGGATGCACAAGCTTCTTGCCATTGCGGCCGAATGGAAGGAGATATTTGCTCAAAAATTGCTGTGCTGGTGCAGACAGGGGCACCCGACATGCCTGCGTTGTCGTTTTCACCCGGGCACTCTTTGGGCGGGCGCAGCACGCAGAAACACCTAGATTGCAGATAAGCGCCTTTTCCCATTGACCGCGACGAACAGAGAGGATGCACAAGCTTCTTGCCATTGCGGCCGAACGGAAGGAGATATTTGCTCAAAACTTGCTGTGCTGGTGCAGACAGTGGCACCCGACATGCCTGCGTTGTCGTTTTCACCCGGGCACTCTTTGGGCGGGCGCAGCACGCAGAAACACCTAGATTGCAGATAAGCGCCTTTTCCCATTGACCGCGACGAACAGAGAAGATGCACAAGCTTCTTGCCATTGCGGCCGAACTGAAGGAGATATTTGCTCAAAACTTGCTGTGCTGGTGCAGACAGTGGCACCCGACATGCCTGCGTTGTCGTTTTCACCCGGGCACTCTTTGGGCGGGCGCAGCACGCAGAAACACCTAGATTGCAGATAAGCGCCTTTTCCCATTGACCGCGACGAACAGACAAGATGCACAAGCTTCTTGCCATTGCGGCCGAACGGAATTAGATATTTGCTCAAAACTTGCTGTGCTGGTGCAGACAGTGGCACCCGACATGCCTGCGTTGTCGTTTTCACCCGGGCACTCTTTGGGCGGGCGCAGCACGCAGAAACACCTAGATTGCAGATAAGCGCCTTTTCCCATTGACCGCGACGAACAGACAAGATGCACAAGCTTCTTGCCATTGCGGCCGAATGGAAGGAGATATTTGCTCAAAAATTGCTGTGCTGGTGCAGACAGGGGCACCCGACATGCCTGCGTTGTCGTTTTCACCCGGGCACTCTTTGGGCGGGCGCAGCACGCAGAAACACCTAGATTGCAGATAAGCGCCTTTTCCCATTGACCGCGACGAACAGAGAAGATGCACAAGCTTCTTGCCATTGCGGCCGAACGGAAGGAGATATTTGCTCAAAACTTGCTGTGCTGGTGCAGACAGTGGCACCCGACATGCCTGCGTTGTCGTTTTCACCCGGGCACTCTTTGGGCGGGCGCAGCACGCAGAAACACCTAGATTGCAGATAAGCGCCTTTTCCCATTGACCGCGACGAACAGAGAGGATGCACAAGCTTCTTGCCATTGCGGCCGAATGGAAGGAGATATTTGCTCAAAAATTGCTGTGCTGGTGCAGACAGGGGCACCCGACATGCCTGCGTTGTCGTTTTCACCCGGGCACTCTTTGGGCGGGCGCAGCACGCAGAAACACCTAGATTGCAGATAAGCGCCTTTTCCCATTGACCGCGACGAACAGAGAGGATGCACAAGCTTCTTGCCATTGCGGCCGAACGGAAGGAGATATTTGCTCAAAACTTGCTGTGCTGGTGCAGACAGTGGCACCCGACATGCCTGCGTTGTCGTTTTCACCCGGGCACTCTTTGGGCGGGCGCAGCACGCAGAAACACCTAGATTGCAGATAAGCGCCTTTTCCCATTGACCGCGACGAACAGAGAAGATGCACAAGCTTCTTGCCATTGCGGCCGAACTGAAGGAGATATTTGCTCAAAACTTGCTGTGCTGGTGCAGACAGTGGCACCCGACATGCCTGCGTTGTCGTTTTCACCCGGGCACTCTTTGGGCGGGCGCAGCACGCAGAAACACCTAGATTGCAGATAAGCGCCTTTTCCCATTGACCGCGACGAACAGACAAGATGCACAAGCTTCTTGCCATTGCGGCCGAACGGAATTAGATATTTGCTCAAAACTTGCTGTGCTGGTGCAGACAGTGGCACCCGACATGCCTGCGTTGTCGTTTTCACCCGGGCACTCTTTGGGCGGGCGCAGCACGCAGAAACACCTAGATTGCAGATAAGCGCCTTTTCCCATTGACCGCGACGAACAGACAAGATGCACAAGCTTCTTGCCATTGCGGCCGAACGGAAGGAGATATTTGCTCAAAACTTGCTGTGCTGGTGCAGACAGTGGCACCCGACATGCCTGCGTTGTCGTTTTCACCCGGGCACTCTTTGGGCGGGCGCAGCACGCAGAAACACCTAGATTGCAGATAAGCGCCTTTTCTCATTGACCGCGACGAACAGAGAAGATGCACAAGCTTCTTACCATTGAGGCCGAACGGAAGGAGATATTTGCTCAAAACTTGCTGTGCTGGTGCAGACAGTGGCACCCGACATGCCTGCGTTGTCGTTTTCACCCGGGCACTCTTTGGGCGGGCGCAGCACGCAGAAACACCTAGATTGCAGATAAGCGCCTTTTCTCATTGACCGCGACGAACAGAGAAGATGCACAAGCTTCTTACCATTGAGGCCGAACGGAAGGAGATATTTGCTCAAAACTTGCTGTGCTGGTGCAGACAGTGGCACCCGACATGCCTGCGTTGTCGATTTAACCCGGGCACTCTTTGGGCGTGCGCAGCACACAGAAACACCTAGATTGCAGATAAGCGCCTTTTCCCATTGACCGCGACGAACAGAGAAGATGCACAAGCTTCTTGCCATTGCGGCCGAACGGAAGGAGATATTTGCTCAAAACTTGCTGTGCTGGTGCAGACAGTGGCACCCGACATGCCTGCGTTGTCGTTTTCACCCGGGCACTCTTTGGGCGGGCGCAGCACGCAGAAACACCTAGATTGCAGATAAGCGCCTTTTCCCATTGACCGCGACGAACAGAGAAGATGCACAAGCTTCTTGCCATTGCGGCCGAACTGAAGGAGATATTTGCTCAAAACTTGCTGTGCTGGTGCAGACAGTGGCACCCGACATGCCTGCGTTGTCGTTTTCACCCGGGCACTCTTTGGGCGGGCGCAGCACGCAGAAACACCTAGATTGCAGATAAGCGCCTTTTCCCATTGACCGCGACGAACAGACAAGATGCACAAGCTTCTTGCCATTGCGGCCGAACGGAAGGAGATATTTGCTCAAAACTTGCTGTGCTGGTGCAGACAGTGGCACCCGACATGCCTGCGTTGTCGTTTTCACCAGGGCACTCTTTGGGTCGGCGCAGCACGCAGAAACACCTAGATTGCAGATAAGCGCCTTTTCCCATTGACCGCGACGAACAGAGAGGATGCACAAGCTTCTTGCCATTGCGGCCGAATGGAAGGAGATATTTGCTCAAAAATTGCTGTGCTGGTGCAGACAGGGGCACACGACATGCCTGCGTTGTCGTTTTCACCCGGGCACTCTTTGGGCGGGCGCAGCACGCAGAAACACCTAGATTGCAGATAAGCGCCTTTTCCCATTGACCGCGACGAACAGACAAGATGCACAAGCTTCTTGCCATTGCGGCCGAACGGAAGGAGATATTTGCTCAAAACTTGCTGTGCTGGTGCAGACAGTGGCACCCGACATGCCTGCGTTGTCGTTTTCACCCGGGCACTCTTTGGGCGGGCTTAGCACGCAGAAATACCTAGATTGCAGATAAGCGCCTTTTCCCATTGACCGTGACGAACAGAGAGGATGCACAAGCTTCTTGCCATTGCGGCCGAACGGAAGGAGATATTTGCTCAAAACTTGCTGTGCTGGTGCAGACAGTGGCACCCGACATGCCTGAGTTGTCGTTTTCACCCGGGCACTCTTTGGGCGGGCGCAGCACGCAGAAACACCTAGATTGCAGATAAGCGCCTTTTCCCATTGACCGCGACGAACAGAGAAGATGCACAAGCTTCTTTCCATTGCGGCCGAACGGAAGGAGATATTTGCTCAAAACTTGCTGTGCTGGTGCAGACAGTGGCACCCGACATGCCTGCGTTGTCGTTTTCACCCGGGCACTCTTTGGGCGGGCGCAGCACGCAGAAACACCTAGATTGCAGATAAGCGCCTTTTCCCATTGACCGCGACGAACAGAGAAGATGCACAAGCTTCTTGCCTATGCGGCCGAATGGAAGGAGATATTTGCTCAAAACTTGCTGTGCTGGTGCAGACAGGGGCACCCGACATGCCTGCGTTGTCGTTTTCACCCGGGCACTCTTTGGGCGGGCGCAGCACGCAGAAACACCTAGATTGCAGATAAGCGCCTTTTCCCATTGACCGCGACGAACAGACAAGATGCACAAGCTTCTTGCCATTGCGGCCGAACGGAAGGAGATATTTGCTCAAAACTTGCTGTGCTGGTGCAGACAGTGGCACCCCACATGCCTGCGTTGTCGTTTTCACCCGGGCACTCTTTGGGCGGGCGCAGCACGCAGAAACACCTAGATTGCAGATAAGCGCCTTTTCTCATTGACCGCGACGAACAGAGAAGATGCACAAGCTTCTTACCATTGAGGCCGAACGGAAGGAGATATTTGCTCAAAACTTGCTGTGCTGGTGCAGACAGTGGCACCCGACATGCCTGCGTTGTCGTTTTCACCCGGGCACTCTTTGGGCGGGCGCAGCACGCAGAAACACCTAGATTGCAGATAAGCGCCTTTTCTCATTGACCGCGACGAACAGAGAAGATGCACAAGCTTCTTACCATTGAGGCCGAACGGAAGGAGATATTTGCTCAAAACTTGCTGTGCTGGTGCAGACAGTGGCACCCGACATGCCTGCGTTGTCGATTTAACCCGGGCACTCTTTGGGCGGGCGCAGCACGCAGATACACCTAGATTGCAGATAAGCGCCTTTTCCCATTGACCGCGACGAACAGAGAAGATGCACAAGCTTCTTGCCATTGCGGCCGAACGGAAGGAGATATTTGCTCAAAACTTGCTGTGCTGGTGCAGACAGTGGCACCCGACATGCCTGCGTTGTCGTTTTCACCCGGGCACTCTTTGGGCGGGCGCAGCACGCAGAAACACCTAGATTGCAGATAAGCGCCTTTTCCCATTGACCGCGACGAACAGAGAGGATGCACAAGCTTCTTGCCATTGCGGCCGAATGGAAGGAGATATTTGCTCAAAACTTGCTGTGCTGGTGCAGACAGGGGCACCCGACATGCCTGCGTTGTCGTTTTCACCCGGGCACTCTTTGGGCGGGCGCAGCACGCAGAAACACCTAGATTGCAGATAAGCGCCTTTTCCCATTGACCGCGACGAACAGACAAGATGCACAAGCTTCTTGCCATTGCGGCCGAACTGAAGGAGATATTTGCTCAAAACTTGCTGTGCTGGTGCAGACAGTGGCACCCGACATGCCTGCGTTGTCGTTTTCACCCGGGCACTCTTTGGGCGGGCGCAGCACGCAGAAACACCTAGATTGCAGATAAGCGCCTTTTCCCATTGACCGCGACGAACAGAGAAGATGCACAAGCTTCTTGCCATTGCGGCCGAACGGAATTAGATATTTGCTCAAAACTTGCTGTGCTGGTGCAGACAGTGGCACCCGACATGCCTGCGTTGTCGTTTTCACCCGGGCACTCTTTGGGCGGGCGCAGCACGCAGAAACACCTAGATTGCAGATAAGCGCCTTTTCCCATTGACCGCGACGAACAGACAAGATGCACAAGCTTCTTGCCATTGCGGCCGAATGGAAGGAGATATTTGCTCAAAAATTGCTGTGCTGGTGCAGACAGGGGCACCCGACATGCCTGCGTTGTCGTTTTCACCCGGGCACTCTTTGGGCGGGCGCAGCACGCAGAAACACCTAGATTGCAGATAAGCGCCTTTTCCCATTGACCGCGACGAACAGACAAGATGCACAAGCTTCTTGCCATTGCGGCCGAACGGAAGGAGATATTTGCTCAAAACTTGCTGTGCTGGTGCAGACAGTGGCACCCGACATGCCTGCGTTGTCGTTTTCACCCGGGCACTCTTTGGGCGGGCGCAGCACGCAGAAACACCTAGATTGCAGATAAGCGCCTTTTCTCATTGACCGCGACGAACAGAGAAGATGCACAAGCTTCTTACCATTGAGGCCGAACGGAAGGAGATATTTGCTCAAAACTTGCTGTGCTGGTGCAGACAGTGGCACCCGACATGCCTGCGTTGTCGATTTAACCCGGGCACTCTTTGGGCGTGCGCAGCACACAGAAACACCTAGATTGCAGATAAGCGCCTTTTCCCATTGACCGCGACGAACAGACAAGATGCACAAGCTTCTTGCCATTGCGGCCGAACGGAAGGAGATATTTGCTCAAAACTTGCTGTGCTGGTGCAGACAGTGGCACCCGACATGCCTGCGTTGTCGTTTTCACCCGGGCACTCTTTGGGCGGGCGCAGCACGCAGAAACACCTAGATTGCAGATAAGCGCCTTTTCCCATTGACCGCGACGAACAGAGAAGATGCACAAGCTTCTTGCCATTGCGGCCGAACGGAAGGAGATATTTGCTCAAAACTTGCTGTGCTGGTGCAGACAGTGGCACCCGACATGCCTGCGTTGTCGTTTTCACCCGGGCACTCTTTGGGCGGGCGCAGCACGCAGAAACACCTAGATTGCAGATAAGCGCCTTTTCCCATTGACCGCGACGAACAGAGAGGATGCACAAGCTTCTTGCCATTGCGGCCGAATGGAAGGAGATATTTGCTCAAAAATTGCTGTGCTGGTGCAGACAGGGGCACCCGACATGCCTGCGTTGTCGTTTTCACCCGGGCACTCTTTGGGCGGGCGCAGCACGCAGAAACACCTAGATTGCAGATAAGCGCCTTTTCCCATTGACCGCGACGAACAGAGAGGATGCACAAGCTTCTTGCCATTGCGGCCGAACGGAAGGAGATATTTGCTCAAAACTTGCTGTGCTGGTGCAGACAGTGGCACCCGACATGCCTGCGTTGTCGTTTTCACCCGGGCACTCTTTGGGCGGGCGCAGCACGCAGAAACACCTAGATTGCAGATAAGCGCCTTTTCCCATTGACCGCGACGAACAGAGAAGATGCACAAGCTTCTTGCCATTGCGGCCGAACTGAAGGAGATATTTGCTCAAAACTTGCTGTGCTGGTGCAGACAGTGGCACCCGACATGCCTGCGTTGTCGTTTTCACCCGGGCACTCTTTGGGCGGGCGCAGCACGCAGAAACACCTAGATTGCAGATAAGCGCCTTTTCCCATTGACCGCGACGAACAGACAAGATGCACAAGCTTCTTGCCATTGCGGCCGAACGGAATTAGATATTTGCTCAAAACTTGCTGTGCTGGTGCAGACAGTGGCACCCGACATGCCTGCGTTGTCGTTTTCACCCGGGCACTCTTTGGGCGGGCGCAGCACGCAGAAACACCTAGATTGCAGATAAGCGCCTTTTCCCATTGACCGCGACGAACAGACAAGATGCACAAGCTTCTTGCCATTGCGGCCGAATGGAAGGAGATATTTGCTCAAAAATTGCTGTGCTGGTGCAGACAGGGGCACCCGACATGCCTGCGTTGTCGTTTTCACCCGGGCACTCTTTGGGCGGGCGCAGCACGCAGAAACACCTAGATTGCAGATAAGCGCCTTTTCCCATTGACCGCGACGAACAGAGAAGATGCACAAGCTTCTTGCCATTGCGGCCGAACGGAAGGAGATATTTGCTCAAAACTTGCTGTGCTGGTGCAGACAGTGGCACCCGACATGCCTGCGTTGTCGTTTTCACCCGGGCACTCTTTGGGCGGGCGCAGCACGCAGAAACACCTAGATTGCAGATAAGCGCCTTTTCCCATTGACCGCGACGAACAGAGAGGATGCACAAGCTTCTTGCCATTGCGGCCGAATGGAAGGAGATATTTGCTCAAAAATTGCTGTGCTGGTGCAGACAGGGGCACCCGACATGCCTGCGTTGTCGTTTTCACCCGGGCACTCTTTGGGCGGGCGCAGCACGCAGAAACACCTAGATTGCAGATAAGCGCCTTTTCCCATTGACCGCGACGAACAGAGAGGATGCACAAGCTTCTTGCCATTGCGGCCGAACGGAAGGAGATATTTGCTCAAAACTTGCTGTGCTGGTGCAGACAGTGGCACCCGACATGCCTGCGTTGTCGTTTTCACCCGGGCACTCTTTGGGCGGGCGCAGCACGCAGAAACACCTAGATTGCAGATAAGCGCCTTTTCCCATTGACCGCGACGAACAGAGAAGATGCACAAGCTTCTTGCCATTGCGGCCGAACTGAAGGAGATATTTGCTCAAAACTTGCTGTGCTGGTGCAGACAGTGGCACCCGACATGCCTGCGTTGTCGTTTTCACCCGGGCACTCTTTGGGCGGGCGCAGCACGCAGAAACACCTAGATTGCAGATAAGCGCCTTTTCCCATTGACCGCGACGAACAGACAAGATGCACAAGCTTCTTGCCATTGCGGCCGAACGGAATTAGATATTTGCTCAAAACTTGCTGTGCTGGTGCAGACAGTGGCACCCGACATGCCTGCGTTGTCGTTTTCACCCGGGCACTCTTTGGGCGGGCGCAGCACGCAGAAACACCTAGATTGCAGATAAGCGCCTTTTCCCATTGACCGCGACGAACAGACAAGATGCACAAGCTTCTTGCCATTGCGGCCGAACGGAAGGAGATATTTGCTCAAAACTTGCTGTGCTGGTGCAGACAGTGGCACCCGACATGCCTGCGTTGTCGTTTTCACCCGGGCACTCTTTGGGCGGGCGCAGCACGCAGAAACACCTAGATTGCAGATAAGCGCCTTTTCTCATTGACCGCGACGAACAGAGAAGATGCACAAGCTTCTTACCATTGAGGCCGAACGGAAGGAGATATTTGCTCAAAACTTGCTGTGCTGGTGCAGACAGTGGCACCCGACATGCCTGCGTTGTCGTTTTCACCCGGGCACTCTTTGGGCGGGCGCAGCACGCAGAAACACCTAGATTGCAGATAAGCGCCTTTTCTCATTGACCGCGACGAACAGAGAAGATGCACAAGCTTCTTACCATTGAGGCCGAACGGAAGGAGATATTTGCTCAAAACTTGCTGTGCTGGTGCAGACAGTGGCACCCGACATGCCTGCGTTGTCGATTTAACCCGGGCACTCTTTGGGCGTGCGCAGCACACAGAAACACCTAGATTGCAGATAAGCGCCTTTTCCCATTGACCGCGACGAACAGAGAAGATGCACAAGCTTCTTGCCATTGCGGCCGAACGGAAGGAGATATTTGCTCAAAACTTGCTGTGCTGGTGCAGACAGTGGCACCCGACATGCCTGCGTTGTCGTTTTCACCCGGGCACTCTTTGGGCGGGCGCAGCACGCAGAAACACCTAGATTGCAGATAAGCGCCTTTTCCCATTGACCGCGACGAACAGAGAAGATGCACAAGCTTCTTGCCATTGCGGCCGAACTGAAGGAGATATTTGCTCAAAACTTGCTGTGCTGGTGCAGACAGTGGCACCCGACATGCCTGCGTTGTCGTTTTCACCCGGGCACTCTTTGGGCGGGCGCAGCACGCAGAAACACCTAGATTGCAGATAAGCGCCTTTTCCCATTGACCGCGACGAACAGACAAGATGCACAAGCTTCTTGCCATTGCGGCCGAACGGAAGGAGATATTTGCTCAAAACTTGCTGTGCTGGTGCAGACAGTGGCACCCGACATGCCTGCGTTGTCGTTTTCACCAGGGCACTCTTTGGGTCGGCGCAGCACGCAGAAACACCTAGATTGCAGATAAGCGCCTTTTCCCATTGACCGCGACGAACAGAGAGGATGCACAAGCTTCTTGCCATTGCGGCCGAATGGAAGGAGATATTTGCTCAAAAATTGCTGTGCTGGTGCAGACAGGGGCACCCGACATGCCTGCGTTGTCGTTTTCACCCGGGCACTCTTTGGGCGGGCGCAGCACGCAGAAACACCTAGATTGCAGATAAGCGCCTTTTCCCATTGACCGCGACGAACAGACAAGATGCACAAGCTTCTTGCCATTGCGGCCGAACGGAAGGAGATATTTGCTCAAAACTTGCTGTGCTGGTGCAGACAGTGGCACCCGACATGCCTGCGTTGTCGTTTTCACCCGGGCACTCTTTGGGCGGGCGCAGCACGCAGAAACACCTAGATTGCAGATAAGCACCTTTTCCCATTGACCGCGACGAACAGAGAGGATGCACAAGCTTCTTACCATTGCGGCCGAATGGAAGGAGATATTTGCTCAAAAATTGCTGTGCTGGTGCAGACAGTGGCACCCGACATGCCTGCGTTGTCGTTTTCACCCGGGCACTCTTTGGGCGGGCGCAGCACGCAGAAACACCTAGATTGCAGATAAGCGCCTTTTCCCATTGACCGCGACGAACAGACAAGATGCACAAGCTTCTTGCCATTGCGGCCGAACGGAAGGAGATATTTGCTCAAAACTTGCTGTGCTGGTGCAGACAGTGGCACCCGACATGCCTACGTTGTCGTTTTCACCCGGGCACTCTTTGGGCGGGCGCAGCACGCAGAAACACCTAGATTGCAGATAAGCGCCTTTTCCCATTGACCGCGACGAACAGAGAGGATGCACAAGCTTCTTGCCATTGCGGCCGAACGGAAGGAGATATTTGCTCAAAACTTGCTGTGCTGGTGCAGACAGTGGCACCCGACATGCCTGCGTTGTCGTTTTCACCCGAGCACTCTTTGGGCGGGCGCAGCACGCAGAAACACCTAGATTGCAGATAAGCGCCTTTTCTCATTGACCGCGACGAACAGAGAAGATGCACAAGCTTCTTACCATTGAGGCCGAACGGAAGGAGATATTTGCTCAAAACTTGCTGTGCTGGTGCAGACAGTGGCACCCGACATGCCTGCGTTGTCGATTTAACCCGGGCACTCTTTGGGCGGGCGCAGCACGCAGAAACACCTAGATTGCAGATAAGCGCCTTTTCCCATTGACCGCGACGAACAGAGAAGATGCACAAGCTTCTTGCCATTGCGGCCGAACGGAAGGAGATATTTGCTCAAAACTTGCTGTGCTGGTGCAGACAGTGGCACCCGACATGCCTGCGTTGTCGTTTTCACCCGGGCACTCTTTGGGCGGGCGCAGCACGCAGAAACACCTAGATTGCAGATAAGCGCCTTTTCCCATTGACCGCGACGAACAGAGAGGATGCACAAGCTTCTTGCCATTGCGGCCGAATGGAAGGAGATATTTGCTCAAAAATTGCTGTGCTGGTGCAGACAGGGGCACCCGACATGCCTGCGTTGTCGTTTTCACCCGGGCACTCTTTGGGCGGGCGCAGCACGCAGAAACACCTAGATTGCAGATAAGCGCCTTTTCCCATTGACCGCGACGAACAGACAAGATGCACAAGCTTCTTGCCATTGCGGCCGAACGGAAGGAGATATTTGCTCAAAACTTGCTGTGCTGGTGCAGACAGTGGCACCCGACATGCCTGCGTTGTCGTTTTCACCCGGGCACTCTTTGGGCGGGCGCAGCACGCAGAAACACCTAGATTGCAGATAAGCGCCTTTTCCCATTGACCGCGACGAACAGAGAGGATGAACAAGCTTCTTGCCATTGCGGCCGAACGGAAGGAGATATTTGCTCAAAACTTGCTGTGCTGGTGCAGACAGTGGTACCCGACATGCCTGCGTTGTCGTTTTCACACGGGCACTCTTTGGGCGGGCGCAGCACGCAGAAACACCTAGATTGCAGATAAGCGCCTTTTCTCATTGACCGCGACGAACAGAGAAGATGCACAAGCTTCTTACCATTGAGGCCGAACGGAAGGAGATATTTGCTCAAAACTTGCTGTGCTGGTGCAGACAGTGGCACCCGACATGCCTGCGTTGTCGATTTAACCCGGGCACTTTTTGGGCGGGCGCAGCACGCAGAAACACCTAGATTGCAGATAAGCGCCTTTTCCCATTGACCGCGACGAACAGAGAAGATGCACAAGCTTCTTGCCATTGCGGCCGAACGGAAGGAGATATTTGCTCAAAACTTGCTGTGCTGGTGCAGACAGTGGCACCCGACATGCCTGCGTTGTCGTTTTCACCCGGGCACTCTTTGGGCGGCCGCAGCACGCAGAAACACCTAGATTGCAGATAAGCGCCTTTTCCCATTGACCGCGACGAACAGAGAGGATGCACAAGCTTCTTGCCAGTGCGGCCGAACGGAAGGAGATATTTGCTCAAAACTTGCTGTGCTGGTGCAGACAGTGGCACCCGACATGCCTGCGTTGTAGTTTTCACCCGGGCACTCTTTGGGCGGGCGCAGCACGCAGAAACACCTAGATTGCAGATAAGCGCCTTTTCTCATTGACCGCGACGAACAGAGAAGATGCACAAGCTTCTTACCATTGAGGCCGAACGGAAGGAGATATTTGCTCAAAACTTGCTGTGCTGGTGCAGACAGTGGCACCCGACATGCCTGCGTTGTCGTTTTCACCCGGGCACTCTTTGGGCGGGCGCAGCACGCAGAAACACCTAGATTGCAGATAAGCGCCTTTTCTCATTGACCGCGACGAACAGAGAAGATGCACAAGCTTCTTACCATTGAGGCCGAACGGAAGGAGATATTTGCTCAAAACTTGCTGTGCTGGTTGCAGACAGTGGCACCCGACATGCCTGCGTTGTCGATTTAACCCGGGCACTCTTTGGCGGGCGCAGCACGCAGATACACCTAGATTGCAGATAAGCGCCTTTTCCCATTGACCGCGACGAACAGAGAAGATGCACAAGCTTCTTGCCATTGCGGCCGAACGGAAGGAGATATTTGCTCAAAACTTGCTGTGCTGGTGCAGACAGTGGCACCCGACATGCCTGCGTTGTCGTTTTCCACCCGGGCACTCTTTGGGCGGGCGCAGCACGCAGAAACACCTAGATTGCAGATAAGCGCCTTTTCCCATTGACCGCGACGAACAGAGAAGATGCACAAGCTTCTTACCATTGAGGCCGAACGGAAGGAGATATTTGCTCAAAACTTGCTGTGCTGGTGCAGACAGTGGCACCCGACATGCCTGCGTTGTCGATTTAACCCGGGCACTCTTTGGGCGAGCGCAGCACGCAGAAACACCTAGATTGCAGATAAGCGCCTTTTCCCATTGACCGCGACGAACAGAGAAGATGCACAAGCTTCTTGCCATTGCGGCCGAACGGAAGGAGATATTTGCTCAAAACTTGCTGTGCTGGTGCAGACAGTGGCACCCGACATGCCTGCGTTGTCGTTTTCACCCGGGCACTCTTTGGGCGGGCGCAGCACGCAGAAACACCTAGATTGCAGATAAGCGCCTTTTCCCATTGACCGCGACGAACAGAGAGGATGCACAAGCTTCTTGCCATTGCGGCCGAATGGAAGGAGATATTTGCTCAAAAATTGCTGTGCTGGTGCAGACAGGGGCACCCGACATGCCTGCGTTGTCGTTTTCACCCGGGCACTCTTTGGGCGGGCGCAGCACGCAGAAACACCTAGATTGCAGATAAGCGCCTTTTCCCATTGACGGCGACGAACAGAGAGGATGCACAAGCTTCTTGCCATTGCGGGCCGAACGGAAGGAGATATTTGCTCAAAACTTGCTGTGCTGGTGCAGACAGTGGCACCCGACATGCCTGCGTTGTCGTTTTCACCCGAGCACTCTTTGGGCGGGCGCAGCACGCAGAAACACCTAGATTGCAGATAAGCGCCTTTTCTCATTGACCGCGACGAACAGAGAAGATGCACAAGCTTCTTACCATTGAGGCCGAACGGAAGGAGATATTTGCTCAAAACTTGCTGTGCTGGTGCAGACAGTGGCACCCGACATGCCTGCGTTGTCGTTTTCACCCGGGCACTCTTTGGGGCGGGCGCAGCACGCAGAAACACCTAGATTGCAGATAAGCGCCTTTTCCCATTGACCGCGACGAACAGAGAGGATGCACAAGCTTCTTGCCATTGCGGCCGAATGGAAGGAGATATTTGCTCAAAAATTGCTGTGCTGGTGCAGACAGGGGCACCCGACATGCCTGCGTTGTCGTTTTCACCCGGGCACTCTTTGGGCGGGCGCAGCACGCAGAAACACCTAGATTGCACATAAGCGCCTTTTCCCATTGACCGCGACGAACAGACAAGATGTACAAGCTTCTCGCCATTGCGGCCGAACGGAAGGAGATATTTGCTCAAAACTTGCTGTGCTGGTGCAGACAGTGGCACCCGACATGCCTGCGTTGTCGTTTTCACCCGGGCACTCTTTGGGCGGGCGCAGCACGCAGAAACACCTAGATTGCAGATAAGCACCTTTTCCCATTGACCGCGACGAACAGAGAGGATGCACAAGCTTCTTACCATTGCGGCCGAATGGAAGGAGATATTTGCTCAAAAATTGCTGTGCTGGTGCAGACAGTGGCACCCGACATGCCTGCGTTGTCGTTTTCACCCGGGCACTCTTTGGGCGGGCGCAGCACGCAGAAACACCTAGATTGCAGATAAGCGCCTTTTCCCATTGACCGCGACGAACAGACAAGATGCACAAGCTTCTTGCCATTGCGGCCGAACGGAAGGAGATATTTGCTCAAAACTTGCTGTGCTGGTGCAGACAGTGGCACCCGACATGCCTACGTTGTCGTTTTCCACCCGGGCACTCTTTGGGCGGGCGCAGCACGCAGAAACACCTAGATTGCAGATAAGCGCCTTTTCCCATTGACCGCGACGAACAGAGAGGATGCACAAGCTTCTTGCCATTGCGGCCGAACGGAAGGAGATATTTGCTCAAAACTTGCTGTGCTGGTGCAGACAGTGGCACCCGACATGCCTGCGTTGTCGTTTTCACCCGAGCACTCTTTGGGCAGGCGCAGCACGCAGAAACACCTAGATTGCAGATAAGCGCCTTTTCTCATTGACCGCGACGAACAGAGAAGATGCACAAGCTTCTTACCATTGAGGCCGAACGGAAGGAGATATTTGCTCAAAACTTGCTGTGCTGGTGCAGACAGTGGCACCCGACATGCCTGCGTTGTCGATTTAACCCGGGCACTCTTTGGGCGGGCGCAGCACGCAGAAACACCTAGATTGCAGATAAGCGCCTTTTCCCATTGACCGCGACGAACAGAGAAGATGCACAAGCTTCTTGCCATTGCGGCCGAACGGAAGGAGATATTTGCTCAAAACTTGCTGTGCTGGTGCAGACAGTGGCACCCGACATGCCTGCGTTGTCGTTTTCACCCGGGCACTCTTTGGGCGGGCGCAGCACGCAGAAACACCTAGATTGCAGATAAGCGCCTTTTCCCATTGACCGCGACGAACAGAGAGGATGCACAAGCTTCTTGCCATTGCGGCCGAATGGAAGGAGATATTTGCTCAAAAATTGCTGTGCTGGTGCAGACAGGGGCACCCGACATGCCTGCGTTGTCGTTTTCACCCGGGCACTCTTTGGGCGGGCGCAGCACGCAGAAACACCTAGATTGCAGATAAGCGCCTTTTCCCATTGACCGCGACGAACAGACAAGATGCACAAGCTTCTTGCCATTGCGGCCGAACGGAAGGAGATATTTGCTCAAAACTTGCTGTGCTGGTGCAGACAGTGGCACCCGACATGCCTGCGTTGTCGTTTTCACCCGGGCACTCTTTGGGCGGGCTTAGCACGCAGAAACACCTAGATTGCAGATAAGCGCCTTTTCCCATTGACCGCGACGAACAGAGAAGATGCACAAGCTTCTTTCCATTGCGGCCGAACGGAAGGAGATATTTGCTCAAAACTTGCTGTGCTGGTGCAGACAGTGGCACCCGACATGCCTGCGTTGTCGTTTTCACCCGGGCACTCTTTGGGCGGGCGCAGCACGCAGAAACACCTAGATTGCAGATAAGCGCCTTTTCCCATTGACCGCGACGAACAGAGAAGATGCACAAGCTTCTTGCCTATGCGGCCGAATGGAAGGAGATATTTGCTCAAAACTTGCTGTGCTGGTGCAGACAGGGGCACCCGACATGCCTGCGTTGTCGTTTTCACCCGGGCACTCTTTGGGCGGGCGCAGCACGCAGAAACACCTAGATTGCAGATAAGCGCCTTTTCCCATTGACCGCGACGAACAGACAAGATGCACAAGCTTCTTGCCATTGCGGCCGAACGGAAGGAGATATTTGCTCAAAACTTGCTGTGCTGGTGCAGACAGTGGCACCCCACATGCCTGCGTTGTCGTTTTCCACCCGGGCACTCTTTGGGCGGGCGCAGCACGCAGAAACACCTAGATTGCAGATAAGCGCCTTTTCCCATTGACCGCGACGAACAGAGAAGATGCACAAGCTTCTTGCCATTGCGGCCGAACGGAATTAGATATTTGCTCAAAACTTGCTGTGCTGGTGCAGACAGTGGCACCCGACATGCCTGCGTTGTCGTTTTCACCCGGGCACTCTTTGGGCGGGCGCAGCACGCAGAAACACCTAGATTGCAGATAAGCGCCTTTTCCCATTGACCGCGACGAACAGACAAGATGCACAAGCTTCTTGCCATTGCGGCCGAATGGAAGGAGATATTTGCTCAAAAATTGCTGTGCTGGTGCAGACAGGGGCACCCGACATGCCTGCGTTGTCGTTTTCACCCGGGCACTCTTTGGGCGGGCGCAGCACGCAGAAACACCTAGATTGCAGATAAGCGCCTTTTCCCATTGACCGCGACGAACAGACAAGATGCACAAGCTTCTTGCCATTGCGGCCGAACGGAAGGAGATATTTGCTCAAAACTTGCTGTGCTGGTGCAGACAGTGGCACCCGACATGCCTGCGTTGTCGTTTTCACCCGGGCACTCTTTGGGCGGGGCGCAGCACGCAGAAACACCTAGATTGCAGATAAGCGCCTTTTCTCATTGACCGCGACGAACAGAGAAGATGCACAAGCTTCTTACCATTGAGGCCGAACGGAAGGAGATATTTGCTCAAAACTTGCTGTGCTGGTGCAGACAGTGGCACCCGACATGCCTGCGTTGTCGATTTAACCCGGGCACTCTTTGGGCGTGCGCAGCACACAGAAACACCTAGATTGCAGATAAGCGCCTTTTCCCATTGACCGCGACGAACAGACAAGATGCACAAGCTTCTTGCCATTGCGGCCGAACGGAAGGAGATATTTGCTCAAAACTTGCTGTGCTGGTGCAGACAGTGGCACCCGACATGCCTGCGTTGTCGTTTTCACCAGGGCACTCTTTGGGCGGGCGCAGCACGCAGAAACACCTAGATTGCAGATAAGCGCCTTTTCCCATTGACCGCGACGAACAGAGAGGATGCACAAGCTTCTTGCCATTGCGGCCGAATGGAAGGAGATATTTGCTCAAAAATTGCTGTGCTGGTGCAGACAGGGGCACCCGACATGCCTGCGTTGTCGTTTTCACCCGGGCACTCTTTGGGCGGGCGCAGCACGCAGAAACACCTAGATTGCAGATAAGCGCCTTTTCCCATTGACCGCGACGAACAGACAAGATGCACAAGCTTCTTGCCATTGCGGCCGAACGGAAGGAGATATTTGCTCAAAACTTGCTGTGCTGGTGCAGACAGTGGCACCCGACATGCCTGCGTTGTCGTTTTCACCCGGGCACTCTTTGGGCGGGCGCAGCACGCAGAAACACCTAGATTGCAGATAAGCGCCTTTTCCCATTGACCGCGACGAACAGACAAGATGCACAAGCTTCTTGCCATTGCGGCCGAACGGAAGGAGATATTTGCTCAAAACTTGCTGTGCTGGTGCAGACAGTGGCACCCGACATGCCTGCGTTGTCGTTTTCACCCGGGCACTCTTTGGGCGGGCGCAGCACGCAGAAACACCTAGATTGCAGATAAGCGCCTTTTCCCATTGACCGCGACGAACAGAGAGGATGCACAAGCTTCTTGCCATTGCGGCCGAACGGAAGGAGATATTTGCTCAAAACTTGCTGTGCTGGTGCAGACAGTGGCACCCGACATGCCTGCGTTGTCGTTTTCACCCGGGCACTCTTTGGGCGGGCGCAGCACGCAGAAACACCTAGATTGCAGATAAGCGCCTTTTCCCATTGACCGCGACGAACAGAGAAGATGCACAAGCTTCTTGCCATTGCGGCCGAACGGAAGGAGATATTTGCTCAAAACTTGCTGTGCTGGTGCAGACAGTGGCACCCGACATGTCTGCGTTGTCGTTTTCACCCGGGCACTCTTTGGGCGGGCGCAGCACGCAGAAACACCTAGATTGCAGATAAGCGCCTTTTCCCATTGACGGCGACGAACAGAGAGGATGCACAAGCTTCTTGCCATTGCGGCCGAACGGAAGGAGATATTTGCTCAAAACTTGCTGTGCTGGTGCAGACAGTGGCACCCGACATGCCTGCGTTGTCGTTTTCACCCGAGCACTCTTTGGGCGGGCGCAGCACGCAGAAACACCTAGATTGCAGATAAGCGCCTTTTCTCATTGACCGCGACGAACAGAGAAGATGCACAAGCTTCTTACCATTGAGGCCGAACGGAAGGAGATATTTGCTCAAAACTTGCTGTGCTGGTGCAGACAGTGGCACCCGACATGCCTGCGTTGTCGTTTTCACCCGGGCACTCTTTGGGCGGGCGCAGCACGCAGAAACACCTAGATTGCAGATAAGCGCCTTTTCCCATTGACCGCGACGAACAGAGAGGATGCACAAGCTTCTTGCCATTGCGGCCGAATGGAAGGAGATATTTGCTCAAAAATTGCTGTGCTGGTGCAGACAGGGGCACCCGACATGCCTGCGTTGTCGTTTTCACCCGGGCACTCTTTGGGCGGGCGCAGCACGCAGAAACACCTAGATTGCAGATAAGCGCCTTTTCCCATTGACCGCGACGAACAGACAAGATGCACAAGCTTCTTGCCATTGCGGCCGAACTGAAGGAGATATTTGCTCAAAACTTGCTGTGCTGGTGCAGACAGTGGCACCCGACATGCCTGCGTTGTCGTTTTCACCCGGGCACTCTTTGGGCGGGCGCAGCACGCAGAAACACCTAGATTGCAGATAAGCGCCTTTTCCCATTGACCGCGACGAACAGAGAAGATGCACAAGCTTCTTGCCATTGCGGCCGAACGGAAGGAGATATTTGCTCAAAACTTGCTGTGCTGGTGCAGACAGTGGCACCCGACATGCCTGCGTTGTCGTTTTCACCCGGGCACTCTTTGGGCGGGCGCAGCACGCAGAAACACCTAGATTGCAGATAAGCGCCTTTTCCCATTGACCGCGACGAACAGAGAGGATGCACAAGCTTCTTGCCATTGCGGCCGAACGGAAGGAGATATTTGCTCAAAACTTGCTGTGCTGGTGCAGACAGTGGCACCCGACATGCCTGCGTTGTCGTTTTCACCCGGGCACTCTTTGGGCGGGCGCAGCACGCAGAAACACCTAGATTGCAGATAAGCGCCTTTTCCCATTGACCGCGACGAACAGAGAAGATGCACAAGCTTCTTGCCATTGCGGCCGAACGGAAGGAGATATTTGCTCAAAACTTGCTGTGCTGGTGCAGACAGTGGCACCCGACATGTCTGCGTTGTCGTTTTCACCCGGGCACTCTTTGGGCGGGCGCAGCACGCAGAAACACCTAGATTGCAGATAAGCGCCTTTTCCCATTGACCGCGACGAACAGAGAGGATGCACAAGCTTCTTGCCATTGCGGCCGAATGGAAGGAGATATTTGCTCAAAAATTGCTGTGCTGGTGCAGACAGGGGCACCCGACATGCCTGCGTTGTCGTTTTCACCCGGGCACTCTTTGGGCGGGCGCAGCACGCAGAAACACCTAGATTGCAGATAAGCGCCTTTTCCCATTGACCGCGACGAACAGACAAGATGCACAAGCTTCTTGCCATTGCGGCCGAACGGAAGGAGATATTTGCTCAAAACTTGCTGTGCTGGTGCAGACAGTGGCACCCGACATGCCTGCGTTGTCGTTTTCACCCAGGCACTCTTTGGGCGGGCGCAGCACGCAGAAACACCTAGATTGCAGATAAGCGCCTTTTCCCATTGACCGCGACGAACAGACAAGATGCACAAGCTTTTTGCCATTGCGGCCGAACGGAAGGAGATATTTGCTCAAAACTTGCTGTGCTGGTGCAGACAGTGGCACCCGACATGCCTGCGTTGTCGTTTTCACCCGGGCACTCTTTGGGCGGGCGCAGCACGCAGAAACACCTAGATTGCAGATAAGCGCCTTTTCCCATTGACCGCGACGAACAGAGAGGATGCACAAGCTTCTTGCCATTGCGGCCGAATGGAAGGAGATATTTGCTCAAAAATTGCTGTGCTGGTGCAGACAGTGGCACCCGACATGCCTGCGTTGTCGTTTTCACCCGGGCACTCTTTGGGCGGGCGCAGCACGCAGAAACACCTAGATTGCAGATAAGCGCCTTTTCCCATTGACCGCGACGAACAGAGAGGATGCACAAGCTTCTTACCATTGAGGCCGAACGGAAGGAGATATTTGCTCAAAACTTGCTGTGCTGGTGCAGACAGTGGCACCCGACATGCCTGCGTTGTCGTTTTCACCCGAGCACTCTTTGGGCGGGCGCAGCACGCAGAAACACCTAGATTGCAGATAAGCGCCTTTTCTCATTGACCGCGACGAACAGAGAAGATGCACAAGCTTCTTACCATTGAGGCCGAACGGAAGGAGATATTTGCTCAAAACTTGCTGTGCTGGTGCAGACAGTGGCACCCGACATGCCTGCGTTGTCGTTTTCACCCGGGCACTCTTTGGGCGGGCGCAGCACGCAGAAACACCTAGATTGCAGATAAGCGCCTTTTCCCATTGACCGCGACGAACAGAGAGGATGCACAAGCTTCTTGCCATTGCGGCCGAACGGAAGGAGATATTTGCTCAAAACTTGCTGTGCTGGTGCAGACAGTGGCACCCGACATGCCTGCGTTGTCGTTTTCACCCGAGCACTCTTTGGGCGGGCGCAGCACGCAGAAACACCTAGATTGCAGATAAGCGCCTTTTCTCATTGACCGCGACGAACAGAGAAGATGCACAAGCTTCTTACCATTGAGGCCGAACGGAAGGAGATATTTGCTCAAAACTTGCTGTGCTGGTGCAGACAGTGGCACCCGACATGCCTGCGTTGTCGTTTTCACCCGGGCACTCTTTGGGCGGGCGCAGCACGCAGAAACACCTAGATTGCAGATAAGCGCCTTTTCCCATTGACCGCGACGAACAGAGAGGATGCACAAGCTTCTTGCCATTGCGGCCGAATGGAAGGAGATATTTGCTCAAAAATTGCTGTGCTGGTGCAGACAGGGGCACCCGACATGCCTGCGTTGTCGTTTTCACCCGGGCACTCTTTGGGCGGGCGCAGCACGCAGAAACACCTAGATTGCAGATAAGCGCCTTTTCCCATTGACCGCGACGAACAGACAAGATGTACAAGCTTCTTGCCATTGCGGCCGAACGGAAGGAGATATTTGCTCAAAACTTGCTGTGCTGGTGCAGACAGTGGCACCCGACATGCCTGCGTTGTCGTTTTCACCCGGGCACTCTTTGGGCGGGCGCAGCACGCAGAAACACCTAGATTGCAGATAAGCACCTTTTCCCATTGACCGCGACGAACAGAGAGGATGCACAAGCTTCTTGCCATTGCGGCCGAATGGAAGGAGATATTTGCTCAAAAATTGCTGTGCTGGTGCAGACAGTGGCACCCGACATGCCTGCGTTGTCGTTTTCACCCGGGCACTCTTTGGGCGGGCGCAGCACGCAGAAACACCTAGATTGCAGATAAGCGCCTTTTCCCATTGACCGCGACGAACAGACAAGATGCACAAGCTTCTTGCCATTGCGGCCGAACGGAAGGAGATATTTGCTCAAAACTTGCTGTGCTGGTGCAGACAGTGGCACCCGACATGCCTACGTTGTCGTTTTCACCCGGGCACTCTTTGGGCGGGCGCAGCACGCAGAAACACCTAGATTGCAGATAAGCGCCTTTTCCCATTGACCGCGACGAACAGAGAGGATGCACAAGCTTCTTGCCATTGCGGCCGAACGGAAGGAGATATTTGCTCAAAACTTGCTGTGCTGGTGCAGACAGTGGCACCCGACATGCCTGCGTTGTCGATTTAACCCGGGCACTCTTTGGGCGGGCGCAGCACGCAGAAACACCTAGATTGCAGATAAGCGCCTTTTCCCATTGACCGCGACGAACAGAGAAGATGCACAAGCTTCTTGCCATTGCGGCCGAACGGAAGGAGATATTTGCTCAAAACTTGCTGTGCTGGTGCAGACAGTGGCACCCGACATGCCTGCGTTGTCGTTTTCACCCGGGCACTCTTTGGGCGGGCGCAGCACGCAGAAACACCTAGATTGCAGATAAGCGCCTTTTCCCATTGACCGCGACGAACAGACAAGATGCACAAGCTTCTTGCCATTGCGGCCGAACGGAAGGAGATATTTGCTCAAAACTTGCTGTGCTGGTGCAGACAGTGGCACCCGACATGCCTGCGTTGTCGTTTTCACCCGGGCACTCTTTGGGCGGGCGCAGCACGCAGAAACACCTAGATTGCAGATAAGCGCCTTTTCCCATTGACCGCGACGAACAGAGAGGATGCACAAGCTTCTTGCCATTGCGGCCGAACGGAAGGAGATATTTGCTCAAAACTTGCTGTGCTGGTGCAGACAGTGGCACCCGACATGCCTGCGTTGTCGTTTTCACCCGGGCACTCTTTGGGCGGGCGCAGCACGCAGAAACACCTAGATTGCAGATAAGCGCCTTTTCCCATTGACCGCGACGAACAGACAAGATGCACAAGCTTCTTGCCATTGCGGCCGAACGGAAGGAGATATTTGCTCAAAACTTGCTGTGCTGGTGCAGACAGTGGCACCCGACATGCATGCGTTGTCGTTTTCACCCGAGCACTCTTTGGGCGGGCGCAGCACGCAGAAACACCTAGATTGCAGATAAGCGCCTTTTCTCATTGACCGCGACGAACAGAGAAGATGCACAAGCTTCTTACCATTGAGGCCGAACGGAAGGAGATATTTGCTCAAAACTTGCTGTGCTGGTGCAGACAGTGGCACCCGACATGCCTGCGTTGTCGTTTTCACCCGGGCACTCTTTGGGCGGGCGCAGCACGCAGAAACACCTAGATTGCAGATAAGCGCCTTTTCCCATTGACCGCGACGAACAGAGAGGATGCACAAGCTTCTTGCCATTGCGGCCGAATGGAAGGAGATATTTGCTCAAAAATTGCTGTGCTGGTGCAGACAGGGGCACCCGACATGCCTGCGTTGTCGTTTTCACCCGGGCACTCTTTGGGCGGGCGCAGCACGCAGAAACACCTAGATTGCAGATAAGCGCCTTTTCCCATTGACCGCGACGAACAGAGAAGATGCACAAGCTTCTTGCCATTGCGGCCGAACGGAATTAGATATTTGCTCAAAACTTGCTGTGCTGGTGCAGACAGTGGCACCCGACATGCCTGCGTTGTCGTTTTCACCCGGGCACTCTTTGGGCGGGCGCAGCACGCAGAAACACCTAGATTGCAGATAAGCGCCTTTTCCCATTGACCGCGACGAACAGAGAAGATGCACAAGCTTCTTGCCATTGCGGCCGAACGGAAGGAGATATTTGCTCAAAACTTGCTGTGCTGGTGCAGACAGTGGCACCCGACATGCCTGCGTTGTCGTTTTCACCCGGGCACTCTTTGGGCGGGCGCAGCACGCAGAAACACCTAGATTGCAGATAAGCGCCTTTTCCCATTGACCGCGACGAACAGAGAGGATGCACAAGCTTCTTGCCATTGCGGCCGAATGGAAGGAGATATTTGCTCAAAAATTGCTGTGCTGGTGCAGACAGGGGCACCCGACATGCCTGCGTTGTCGTTTTCACCCGGGCACTCTTTGGGCGGGCGCAGCACGCAGAAACACCTAGATTGCAGATAAGCGCCTTTTCCCATTGACCGCGACGAACAGAGAGGATGCACAAGCTTCTTGCCATTGCGGCCGAACGGAAGGAGATATTTGCTCAAAACTTGCTGTGCTGGTGCAGACAGTGGCACCCGACATGCCTGCGTTGTCGTTTTCACCCGGGCACTCTTTGGGCGGGCGCAGCACGCAGAAACACCTAGATTGCAGATAAGCGCCTTTTCCCATTGACCGCGACGAACAGAGAAGATGCACAAGCTTCTTGCCATTGCGGCCGAACTGAAGGAGATATTTGCTCAAAACTTGCTGTGCTGGTGCAGACAGTGGCACCCGACATGCCTGCGTTGTCGTTTTCACCCGGGCACTCTTTGGGCGGGCGCAGCACGCAGAAACACCTAGATTGCAGATAAGCGCCTTTTCCCATTGACCGCGACGAACAGACAAGATGCACAAGCTTCTTGCCATTGCGGCCGAACGGAATTAGATATTTGCTCAAAACTTGCTGTGCTGGTGCAGACAGTGGCACCCGACATGCCTGCGTTGTCGTTTTCACCCGGGCACTCTTTGGGCGGGCGCAGCACGCAGAAACACCTAGATTGCAGATAAGCGCCTTTTCCCATTGACCGCGACGAACAGACAAGATGCACAAGCTTCTTGCCATTGCGGCCGAATGGAAGGAGATATTTGCTCAAAAATTGCTGTGCTGGTGCAGACAGGGGCACCCGACATGCCTGCGTTGTCGTTTTCACCCGGGCACTCTTTGGGCGGGCGCAGCACGCAGAAACACCTAGATTGCAGATAAGCGCCTTTTCCCATTGACCGCGACGAACAGAGAAGATGCACAAGCTTCTTGCCATTGCGGCCGAACGGAAGGAGATATTTGCTCAAAACTTGCTGTGCTGGTGCAGACAGTGGCACCCGACATGCCTGCGTTGTCGTTTTCACCCGGGCACTCTTTGGGCGGGCGCAGCACGCAGAAACACCTAGATTGCAGATAAGCGCCTTTTCCCATTGACCGCGACGAACAGAGAGGATGCACAAGCTTCTTGCCATTGCGGCCGAATGGAAGGAGATATTTGCTCAAAAATTGCTGTGCTGGTGCAGACAGGGGCACCCGACATGCCTGCGTTGTCGTTTTCACCCGGGCACTCTTTGGGCGGGCGCAGCACGCAGAAACACCTAGATTGCAGATAAGCGCCTTTTCCCATTGACCGCGACGAACAGAGAGGATGCACAAGCTTCTTGCCATTGCGGCCGAACGGAAGGAGATATTTGCTCAAAACTTGCTGTGCTGGTGCAGACAGTGGCACCCGACATGCCTGCGTTGTCGTTTTCACCCGGGCACTCTTTGGGCGGGCGCAGCACGCAGAAACACCTAGATTGCAGATAAGCGCCTTTTCCCATTGACCGCGACGAACAGAGAAGATGCACAAGCTTCTTGCCATTGCGGCCGAACTGAAGGAGATATTTGCTCAAAACTTGCTGTGCTGGTGCAGACAGTGGCACCCGACATGCCTGCGTTGTCGTTTTCACCCGGGCACTCTTTGGGCGGGCGCAGCACGCAGAAACACCTAGATTGCAGATAAGCGCCTTTTCCCATTGACCGCGACGAACAGACAAGATGCACAAGCTTCTTGCCATTGCGGCCGAACGGAATTAGATATTTGCTCAAAACTTGCTGTGCTGGTGCAGACAGTGGCACCCGACATGCCTGCGTTGTCGTTTTCACCCGGGCACTCTTTGGGCGGGCGCAGCACGCAGAAACACCTAGATTGCAGATAAGCGCCTTTTCCCATTGACCGCGACGAACAGACAAGATGCACAAGCTTCTTGCCATTGCGGCCGAACGGAAGGAGATATTTGCTCAAAACTTGCTGTGCTGGTGCAGACAGTGGCACCCGACATGCCTGCGTTGTCGTTTTCACCCGGGCACTCTTTGGGCGGGCGCAGCACGCAGAAACACCTAGATTGCAGATAAGCGCCTTTTCTCATTGACCGCGACGAACAGAGAAGATGCACAAGCTTCTTACCATTGAGGCCGAACGGAAGGAGATATTTGCTCAAAACTTGCTGTGCTGGTGCAGACAGTGGCACCCGACATGCCTGCGTTGTCGTTTTCACCCGGGCACTCTTTGGGCGGGCGCAGCACGCAGAAACACCTAGATTGCAGATAAGCGCCTTTTCTCATTGACCGCGACGAACAGAGAAGATGCACAAGCTTCTTACCATTGAGGCCGAACGGAAGGAGATATTTGCTCAAAACTTGCTGTGCTGGTGCAGACAGTGGCACCCGACATGCCTGCGTTGTCGATTTAACCCGGGCACTCTTTGGGCGTGCGCAGCACACAGAAACACCTAGATTGCAGATAAGCGCCTTTTCCCATTGACCGCGACGAACAGAGAAGATGCACAAGCTTCTTGCCATTGCGGCCGAACGGAAGGAGATATTTGCTCAAAACTTGCTGTGCTGGTGCAGACAGTGGCACCCGACATGCCTGCGTTGTCGTTTTCACCCGGGCACTCTTTGGGCGGGCGCAGCACGCAGAAACACCTAGATTGCAGATAAGCGCCTTTTCCCATTGACCGCGACGAACAGAGAAGATGCACAAGCTTCTTGCCATTGCGGCCGAACTGAAGGAGATATTTGCTCAAAACTTGCTGTGCTGGTGCAGACAGTGGCACCCGACATGCCTGCGTTGTCGTTTTCACCCGGGCACTCTTTGGGCGGGCGCAGCACGCAGAAACACCTAGATTGCAGATAAGCGCCTTTTCCCATTGACCGCGACGAACAGACAAGATGCACAAGCTTCTTGCCATTGCGGCCGAACGGAAGGAGATATTTGCTCAAAACTTGCTGTGCTGGTGCAGACAGTGGCACCCGACATGCCTGCGTTGTCGTTTTCACCAGGGCACTCTTTGGGTCGGCGCAGCACGCAGAAACACCTAGATTGCAGATAAGCGCCTTTTCCCATTGACCGCGACGAACAGAGAGGATGCACAAGCTTCTTGCCATTGCGGCCGAATGGAAGGAGATATTTGCTCAAAAATTGCTGTGCTGGTGCAGACAGGGGCACCCGACATGCCTGCGTTGTCGTTTTCACCCGGGCACTCTTTGGGCGGGCGCAGCACGCAGAAACACCTAGATTGCAGATAAGCGCCTTTTCCCATTGACCGCGACGAACAGACAAGATGCACAAGCTTCTTGCCATTGCGGCCGAACGGAAGGAGATATTTGCTCAAAACTTGCTGTGCTGGTGCAGACAGTGGCACCCGACATGCCTGCGTTGTCGTTTTCACCCGGGCACTCTTTGGGCGGGCTTAGCACGCAGAAATACCTAGATTGCAGATAAGCGCCTTTTCCCATTGACCGTGACGAACAGAGAGGATGCACAAGCTTCTTGCCATTGCGGCCGAACGGAAGGAGATATTTGCTCAAAACTTGCTGTGCTGGTGCAGACAGTGGCACCCGACATGCCTGAGTTGTCGTTTTCACCCGGGCACTCTTTGGGCGGGCGCAGCACGCAGAAACACCTAGATTGCAGATAAGCGCCTTTTCCCATTGACCGCGACGAACAGAGAAGATGCACAAGCTTCTTTCCATTGCGGCCGAACGGAAGGAGATATTTGCTCAAAACTTGCTGTGCTGGTGCAGACAGTGGCACCCGACATGCCTGCGTTGTCGTTTTCACCCGGGCACTCTTTGGGCGGGCGCAGCACGCAGAAACACCTAGATTGCAGATAAGCGCCTTTTCCCATTGACCGCGACGAACAGAGAAGATGCACAAGCTTCTTGCCTATGCGGCCGAATGGAAGGAGATATTTGCTCAAAACTTGCTGTGCTGGTGCAGACAGGGGCACCCGACATGCCTGCGTTGTCGTTTTCACCCGGGCACTCTTTGGGCGGGCGCAGCACGCAGAAACACCTAGATTGCAGATAAGCGCCTTTTCCCATTGACCGCGACGAACAGACAAGATGCACAAGCTTCTTGCCATTGCGGCCGAACGGAAGGAGATATTTGCTCAAAACTTGCTGTGCTGGTGCAGACAGTGGCACCCCACATGCCTGCGTTGTCGTTTTCACCCGGGCACTCTTTGGGCGGGCGCAGCACGCAGAAACACCTAGATTGCAGATAAGCGCCTTTTCTCATTGACCGCGACGAACAGAGAAGATGCACAAGCTTCTTACCATTGAGGCCGAACGGAAGGAGATATTTGCTCAAAACTTGCTGTGCTGGTGCAGACAGTGGCACCCGACATGCCTGCGTTGTCGTTTTCACCCGGGCACTCTTTGGGCGGGCGCAGCACGCAGAAACACCTAGATTGCAGATAAGCGCCTTTTCTCATTGACCGCGACGAACAGAGAAGATGCACAAGCTTCTTACCATTGAGGCCGAACGGAAGGAGATATTTGCTCAAAACTTGCTGTGCTGGTGCAGACAGTGGCACCCGACATGCCTGCGTTGTCGATTTAACCCGGGCACTCTTTGGGCGGGCGCAGCACGCAGATACACCTAGATTGCAGATAAGCGCCTTTTCCCATTGACCGCGACGAACAGAGAAGATGCACAAGCTTCTTGCCATTGCGGCCGAACGGAAGGAGATATTTGCTCAAAACTTGCTGTGCTGGTGCAGACAGTGGCACCCGACATGCCTGCGTTGTCGTTTTCACCCGGGCACTCTTTGGGCGGGCGCAGCACGCAGAAACACCTAGATTGCAGATAAGCGCCTTTTCCCATTGACCGCGACGAACAGAGAGGATGCACAAGCTTCTTGCCATTGCGGCCGAATGGAAGGAGATATTTGCTCAAAACTTGCTGTGCTGGTGCAGACAGGGGCACCCGACATGCCTGCGTTGTCGTTTTCACCCGGGCACTCTTTGGGCGGGCGCAGCACGCAGAAACACCTAGATTGCAGATAAGCGCCTTTTCCCATTGACCGCGACGAACAGACAAGATGCACAAGCTTCTTGCCATTGCGGCCGAACTGAAGGAGATATTTGCTCAAAACTTGCTGTGCTGGTGCAGACAGTGGCACCCGACATGCCTGCGTTGTCGTTTTCACCCGGGCACTCTTTGGGCGGGCGCAGCACGCAGAAACACCTAGATTGCAGATAAGCGCCTTTTCCCATTGACCGCGACGAACAGAGAAGATGCACAAGCTTCTTGCCATTGCGGCCGAACGGAATTAGATATTTGCTCAAAACTTGCTGTGCTGGTGCAGACAGTGGCACCCGACATGCCTGCGTTGTCGTTTTCACCCGGGCACTCTTTGGGCGGGCGCAGCACGCAGAAACACCTAGATTGCAGATAAGCGCCTTTTCCCATTGACCGCGACGAACAGACAAGATGCACAAGCTTCTTGCCATTGCGGCCGAATGGAAGGAGATATTTGCTCAAAAATTGCTGTGCTGGTGCAGACAGGGGCACCCGACATGCCTGCGTTGTCGTTTTCACCCGGGCACTCTTTGGGCGGGCGCAGCACGCAGAAACACCTAGATTGCAGATAAGCGCCTTTTCCCATTGACCGCGACGAACAGACAAGATGCACAAGCTTCTTGCCATTGCGGCCGAACGGAAGGAGATATTTGCTCAAAACTTGCTGTGCTGGTGCAGACAGTGGCACCCGACATGCCTGCGTTGTCGTTTTCACCCGGGCACTCTTTGGGCGGGCGCAGCACGCAGAAACACCTAGATTGCAGATAAGCGCCTTTTCTCATTGACCGCGACGAACAGAGAAGATGCACAAGCTTCTTACCATTGAGGCCGAACGGAAGGAGATATTTGCTCAAAACTTGCTGTGCTGGTGCAGACAGTGGCACCCGACATGCCTGCGTTGTCGATTTAACCCGGGCACTCTTTGGGCGTGCGCAGCACACAGAAACACCTAGATTGCAGATAAGCGCCTTTTCCCATTGACCGCGACGAACAGACAAGATGCACAAGCTTCTTGCCATTGCGGCCGAACGGAAGGAGATATTTGCTCAAAACTTGCTGTGCTGGTGCAGACAGTGGCACCCGACATGCCTGCGTTGTCGTTTTCACCCGGGCACTCTTTGGGCGGGCGCAGCACGCAGAAACACCTAGATTGCAGATAAGCGCCTTTTCCCATTGACCGCGACGAACAGAGAAGATGCACAAGCTTCTTGCCATTGCGGCCGAACTGAAGGAGATATTTGCTCAAAACTTGCTGTGCTGGTGCAGACAGTGGCACCCGACATGCCTGCGTTGTCGTTTTCACCCGGGCACTCTTTGGGCGGGCGCAGCACGCAGAAACACCTAGATTGCAGATAAGCGCCTTTTCCCATTGACCGCGACGAACAGACAAGATGCACAAGCTTCTTGCCATTGCGGCCGAACGGAATTAGATATTTGCTCAAAACTTGCTGTGCTGGTGCAGACAGTGGCACCCGACATGCCTGCGTTGTCGTTTTCACCCGGGCACTCTTTGGGCGGGCGCAGCACGCAGAAACACCTAGATTGCAGATAAGCGCCTTTTCCCATTGACCGCGACGAACAGACAAGATGCACAAGCTTCTTGCCATTGCGGCCGAATGGAAGGAGATATTTGCTCAAAAATTGCTGTGCTGGTGCAGACAGGGGCACCCGACATGCCTGCGTTGTCGTTTTCACCCGGGCACTCTTTGGGCGGGCGCAGCACGCAGAAACACCTAGATTGCAGATAAGCGCCTTTTCCCATTGACCGCGACGAACAGAGAAGATGCACAAGCTTCTTGCCATTGCGGCCGAACGGAAGGAGATATTTGCTCAAAACTTGCTGTGCTGGTGCAGACAGTGGCACCCGACATGCCTGCGTTGTCGTTTTCACCCGGGCACTCTTTGGGCGGGCGCAGCACGCAGAAACACCTAGATTGCAGATAAGCGCCTTTTCCCATTGACCGCGACGAACAGAGAGGATGCACAAGCTTCTTGCCATTGCGGCCGAATGGAAGGAGATATTTGCTCAAAAATTGCTGTGCTGGTGCAGACAGGGGCACCCGACATGCCTGCGTTGTCGTTTTCACCCGGGCACTCTTTGGGCGGGCGCAGCACGCAGAAACACCTAGATTGCAGATAAGCGCCTTTTCCCATTGACCGCGACGAACAGAGAGGATGCACAAGCTTCTTGCCATTGCGGCCGAACGGAAGGAGATATTTGCTCAAAACTTGCTGTGCTGGTGCAGACAGTGGCACCCGACATGCCTGCGTTGTCGTTTTCACCCGGGCACTCTTTGGGCGGGCGCAGCACGCAGAAACACCTAGATTGCAGATAAGCGCCTTTTCCCATTGACCGCGACGAACAGAGAAGATGCACAAGCTTCTTGCCATTGCGGCCGAACTGAAGGAGATATTTGCTCAAAACTTGCTGTGCTGGTGCAGACAGTGGCACCCGACATGCCTGCGTTGTCGTTTTCACCCGGGCACTCTTTGGGCGGGCGCAGCACGCAGAAACACCTAGATTGCAGATAAGCGCCTTTTCCCATTGACCGCGACGAACAGACAAGATGCACAAGCTTCTTGCCATTGCGGCCGAACGGAATTAGATATTTGCTCAAAACTTGCTGTGCTGGTGCAGACAGTGGCACCCGACATGCCTGCGTTGTCGTTTTCACCCGGGCACTCTTTGGGCGGGCGCAGCACGCAGAAACACCTAGATTGCAGATAAGCGCCTTTTCCCATTGACCGCGACGAACAGACAAGATGCACAAGCTTCTTGCCATTGCGGCCGAACGGAAGGAGATATTTGCTCAAAACTTGCTGTGCTGGTGCAGACAGTGGCACCCGACATGCCTGCGTTGTCGTTTTCACCCGGGCACTCTTTGGGCGGGCGCAGCACGCAGAAACACCTAGATTGCAGATAAGCGCCTTTTCTCATTGACCGCGACGAACAGAGAAGATGCACAAGCTTCTTACCATTGAGGCCGAACGGAAGGAGATATTTGCTCAAAACTTGCTGTGCTGGTGCAGACAGTGGCACCCGACATGCCTGCGTTGTCGTTTTCACCCGGGCACTCTTTGGGCGGGCGCAGCACGCAGAAACACCTAGATTGCAGATAAGCGCCTTTTCTCATTGACCGCGACGAACAGAGAAGATGCACAAGCTTCTTACCATTGAGGCCGAACGGAAGGAGATATTTGCTCAAAACTTGCTGTGCTGGTGCAGACAGTGGCACCCGACATGCCTGCGTTGTCGATTTAACCCGGGCACTCTTTGGGCGTGCGCAGCACACAGAAACACCTAGATTGCAGATAAGCGCCTTTTCCCATTGACCGCGACGAACAGAGAAGATGCACAAGCTTCTTGCCATTGCGGCCGAACGGAAGGAGATATTTGCTCAAAACTTGCTGTGCTGGTGCAGACAGTGGCACCCGACATGCCTGCGTTGTCGTTTTCACCCGGGCACTCTTTGGGCGGGCGCAGCACGCAGAAACACCTAGATTGCAGATAAGCGCCTTTTCCCATTGACCGCGACGAACAGAGAAGATGCACAAGCTTCTTGCCATTGCGGCCGAACTGAAGGAGATATTTGCTCAAAACTTGCTGTGCTGGTGCAGACAGTGGCACCCGACATGCCTGCGTTGTCGTTTTCACCCGGGCACTCTTTGGGCGGGCGCAGCACGCAGAAACACCTAGATTGCAGATAAGCGCCTTTTCCCATTGACCGCGACGAACAGACAAGATGCACAAGCTTCTTGCCATTGCGGCCGAACGGAAGGAGATATTTGCTCAAAACTTGCTGTGCTGGTGCAGACAGTGGCACCCGACATGCCTGCGTTGTCGTTTTCACCAGGGCACTCTTTGGGTCGGCGCAGCACGCAGAAACACCTAGATTGCAGATAAGCGCCTTTTCCCATTGACCGCGACGAACAGAGAGGATGCACAAGCTTCTTGCCATTGCGGCCGAATGGAAGGAGATATTTGCTCAAAAATTGCTGTGCTGGTGCAGACAGGGGCACCCGACATGCCTGCGTTGTCGTTTTCACCCGGGCACTCTTTGGGCGGGCGCAGCACGCAGAAACACCTAGATTGCAGATAAGCGCCTTTTCCCATTGACCGCGACGAACAGACAAGATGCACAAGCTTCTTGCCATTGCGGCCGAACGGAAGGAGATATTTGCTCAAAACTTGCTGTGCTGGTGCAGACAGTGGCACCCGACATGCCTGCGTTGTCGTTTTCACCCGGGCACTCTTTGGGCGGGCTTAGCACGCAGAAATACCTAGATTGCAGATAAGCGCCTTTTCCCATTGACCGTGACGAACAGAGAGGATGCACAAGCTTCTTGCCATTGCGGCCGAACGGAAGGAGATATTTGCTCAAAACTTGCTGTGCTGGTGCAGACAGTGGCACCCGACATGCCTGAGTTGTCGTTTTCACCCGGGCACTCTTTGGGCGGGCGCAGCACGCAGAAACACCTAGATTGCAGATAAGCGCCTTTTCCCATTGACCGCGACGAACAGAGAAGATGCACAAGCTTCTTTCCATTGCGGCCGAACGGAAGGAGATATTTGCTCAAAACTTGCTGTGCTGGTGCAGACAGTGGCACCCGACATGCCTGCGTTGTCGTTTTCACCCGGGCACTCTTTGGGCGGGCGCAGCACGCAGAAACACCTAGATTGCAGATAAGCGCCTTTTCCCATTGACCGCGACGAACAGAGAAGATGCACAAGCTTCTTGCCTATGCGGCCGAATGGAAGGAGATATTTGCTCAAAACTTGCTGTGCTGGTGCAGACAGGGGCACCCGACATGCCTGCGTTGTCGTTTTCACCCGGGCACTCTTTGGGCGGGCGCAGCACGCAGAAACACCTAGATTGCAGATAAGCGCCTTTTCCCATTGACCGCGACGAACAGACAAGATGCACAAGCTTCTTGCCATTGCGGCCGAACGGAAGGAGATATTTGCTCAAAACTTGCTGTGCTGGTGCAGACAGTGGCACCCCACATGCCTGCGTTGTCGTTTTCACCCGGGCACTCTTTGGGCGGGCGCAGCACGCAGAAACACCTAGATTGCAGATAAGCGCCTTTTCTCATTGACCGCGACGAACAGAGAAGATGCACAAGCTTCTTACCATTGAGGCCGAACGGAAGGAGATATTTGCTCAAAACTTGCTGTGCTGGTGCAGACAGTGGCACCCGACATGCCTGCGTTGTCGTTTTCACCCGGGCACTCTTTGGGCGGGCGCAGCACGCAGAAACACCTAGATTGCAGATAAGCGCCTTTTCTCATTGACCGCGACGAACAGAGAAGATGCACAAGCTTCTTACCATTGAGGCCGAACGGAAGGAGATATTTGCTCAAAACTTGCTGTGCTGGTGCAGACAGTGGCACCCGACATGCCTGCGTTGTCGATTTAACCCGGGCACTCTTTGGGCGGGCGCAGCACGCAGATACACCTAGATTGCAGATAAGCGCCTTTTCCCATTGACCGCGACGAACAGAGAAGATGCACAAGCTTCTTGCCATTGCGGCCGAACGGAAGGAGATATTTGCTCAAAACTTGCTGTGCTGGTGCAGACAGTGGCACCCGACATGCCTGCGTTGTCGTTTTCACCCGGGCACTCTTTGGGCGGGCGCAGCACGCAGAAACACCTAGATTGCAGATAAGCGCCTTTTCCCATTGACCGCGACGAACAGACAAGATGCACAAGCTTCTTGCCATTGCGGCCGAATGGAAGGAGATATTTGCTCAAAAATTGCTGTGCTGGTGCAGACAGGGGCACCCGACATGCCTGCGTTGTCGTTTTCACCCGGGCACTCTTTGGGCGGGCGCAGCACGCAGAAACACCTAGATTGCAGATAAGCGCCTTTTCCCATTGACCGCGACGAACAGACAAGATGCACAAGCTTCTTGCCATTGCGGCCGAACGGAAGGAGATATTTGCTCAAAACTTGCTGTGCTGGTGCAGACAGTGGCACCCGACATGCCTGCGTTGTCGTTTTCACCCGGGCACTCTTTGGGCGGGCGCAGCACGCAGAAACACCTAGATTGCAGATAAGCGCCTTTTCTCATTGACCGCGACGAACAGAGAAGATGCACAAGCTTCTTACCATTGAGGCCGAACGGAAGGAGATATTTGCTCAAAACTTGCTGTGCTGGTGCAGACAGTGGCACCCGACATGCCTGCGTTGTCGTTTTCACCCGGGCACTCTTTGGGCGGGCGCAGCACGCAGAAACACCTAGATTGCAGATAAGCGCCTTTTCTCATTGACCGCGACGAACAGAGAAGATGCACAAGCTTCTTACCATTGAGGCCGAACGGAAGGAGATATTTGCTCAAAACTTGCTGTGCTGGTGCAGACAGTGGCACCCGACATGCCTGCGTTGTCGATTTAACCCGGGCACTCTTTGGGCGTGCGCAGCACACAGAAACACCTAGATTGCAGATAAGCGCCTTTTCCCATTGACCGCGACGAACAGACAAGATGCACAAGCTTCTTGCCATTGCGGCCGAACGGAAGGAGATATTTGCTCAAAACTTGCTGTGCTGGTGCAGACAGTGGCACCCGACATGCCTGCGTTGTCGTTTTCACCAGGGCACTCTTTGGGCGGGCGCAGCACGCAGAAACACCTAGATTGCAGATAAGCGCCTTTTCCCATTGACCGCGACGAACAGAGAGGATGCACAAGCTTCTTGCCATTGCGGCCGAATGGAAGGAGATATTTGCTCAAAAATTGCTGTGCTGGTGCAGACAGGGGCACCCGACATGCCTGCGTTGTCGTTTTCACCCGGGCACTCTTTGGGCGGGCGCAGCACGCAGAAACACCTAGATTGCAGATAAGCGCCTTTTCCCATTGACCGCGACGAACAGACAAGATGCACAAGCTTCTTGCCATTGCGGCCGAACGGAAGGAGATATTTGCTCAAAACTTGCTGTGCTGGTGCAGACAGTGGCACCCGACATGCCTGCGTTGTCGTTTTCACCCGGGCACTCTTTGGGCGGGCGCAGCACGCAGAAACACCTAGATTGCAGATAAGCGCCTTTTCCCATTGACCGCGACGAACAGACAAGATGCACAAGCTTCTTGCCATTGCGGCCGAACGGAAGGAGATATTTGCTCAAAACTTGCTGTGCTGGTGCAGACAGTGGCACCCGACATGCCTGCGTTGTCGTTTTCACCCGGGCACTCTTTGGGCGGGCGCAGCACGCAGAAACACCTAGATTGCAGATAAGCGCCTTTTCCCATTGACCGCGACGAACAGAGAGGATGCACAAGCTTCTTACCATTGAGGCCGAACGGAAGGAGATATTTGCTCAAAACTTGCTGTGCTGGTGCAGACAGTGGCACCCGACATGCCTGCGTTGTCGTTTTCACCCGAGCACTCTTTGGGCGGGCGCAGCACGCAGAAACACCTAGATTGCAGATAAGCGCCTTTTCTCATTGACCGCGACGAACAGAGAAGATGCACAAGCTTCTTACCATTGAGGCCGAACGGAAGGAGATATTTGCTCAAAACTTGCTGTGCTGGTGCAGACAGTGGCACCCGACATGCCTGCGTTGTCGTTTTCACCCGGGCACTCTTTGGGCGGGCGCAGCACGCAGAAACACCTAGATTGCAGATAAGCGCCTTTTCCCATTGACCGCGACGAACAGAGAGGATGCACAAGCTTCTTGCCATTGCGGCCGAATGGAAGGAGATATTTGCTCAAAAATTGCTGTGCTGGTGCAGACAGGGGCACCCGACATGCCTGCGTTGTCGTTTTCACCCGGGCACTCTTTGGGCGGGCGCAGCACGCAGAAACACCTAGATTGCACATAAGCGCCTTTTCCCATTGACCGCGACGAACAGACAAGATGCACAAGCTTCTTGCCATTGCGGCCGAACGGAAGGAGATATTTGCTCAAAACTTGCTGTGCTGGTGCAGACAGTGGCACCCGACATGCCTGCGTTGTCGTTTTCACCCGGGCACTCTTTGGGCGGGCGCAGCACGCAGAAACACCTAGATTGCAGATAAGCGCCTTTTCCCATTGACCGCGACGAACAGAGAGGATGCACAAGCTTCTTGCCATTGCGGCCGAATGGAAGGAGATATTTGCTCAAAAATTGCTGTGCTGGTGCAGACAGGGGCACCCGACATGCCTGCGTTGTCGTTTTCACCCGGGCACTCTTTGGGCGGGCGCAGCACGCAGAAACACCTAGATTGCAGATAAGCGCCTTTTCCCATTGACCGCGACGAACAGACAAGATGCACAAGCTTCTTGCCATTGCGGCCGAACGGAAGGAGATATTTGCTCAAAACTTGCTGTGCTGGTGCAGACAGTGGCACCCGACATGCCTGCGTTGTCGTTTTCACCCGGGCACTCTTTGGGCGGGCGCAGCACGCAGAAACACCTAGATTGCAGATAAGCGCCTTTTCCCATTGACCGCGACGAACAGACAAGATGCACAAGCTTCTTGCCATTGCGGTCGAACGGAAGGAGATATTTGCTCAAAACTTGCTGTGCTGGTGCAGACAGTGGCACCCGACATGCCTGCGTTGTCGTTTTCACCCGGGCACTCTTTGGGCGGGCGCAGCACGCAGAAACACCTAGATTGCAGATAAGCGCCTTTTCCCATTGACCGCGACGAACAGAGAGGATGCACAAGCTTCTTGCCATTGCGGCCGAACGGAAGGAGATATTTGCTCAAAACTTGCTGTGCTGGTGCAGACAGTGGCACCCGACATGCCTGCGTTGTCGTTTTCACCCGGGCACTCTTTGGGCGGGCGCAGCACGCAGAAACACCTAGATTGCAGATAAGCGCCTTTTCCCATTGACCGCGACGAACAGACAAGATGCACAAGCTTCTTGCCATTGCGGTCGAACGGAAGGAGATATTTGCTCAAAACTTGCTGTGCTGGTGCAGACAGTGGCACCCGACATGCCTGCGTTGTCGTTTTCACCCGGGCACTCTTTGGGCGGGCGCAGCACGCAGAAACACCTAGATTGCAGATAAGCGCCTTTTCCCATTGACCGCGACGAACAGAGAGGATGCACAAGCTTCTTGCCATTGCGGCCGAACGGAAGGAGATATTTGCTCAAAACTTGCTGTGCTGGTGCAGACAGTGGTACC